>NC_050453.1:61101994-61186294 GCF_903995425.1 Onychomys torridus
CGGAAGAGAAGATGAAGTTCCAGGTCACACCGTTTCTTTCCTGGGATGACATCCCTCCCCTGTAGTCCCAACTTCAGTTGAGAACCCAACATTCTTAGAGGTGCCTTTGCACAATTTCCCCCAGACCATGGGACCATAACGCCTCAGGGCAGCAGTCGGAGAACAAGGCCTTGGTCTGGTCTGGCCTGTGATCTTGCAGCAGTCTTCACAGATTTTTCATTGCTAAGGAGAAAGAAGCAAAAGAAACCATGCTTCAGGATATGTGAAAATGACATGGCTTTGTCATGTCTATAAATATATTATAAATTATGTTGGATCACAGTCCCACATGTTGTCTGCCACAGCTTTCCCGCCATAACAGCCTGAAGTCGTCTACGCAGCACGTGGGCCCACAGGCATAAAGTATTTCCTCTCTGGCTCTTCAGAAACATTCTCTTCACCCTCAGCTATTTTTAGGGGGACAAATGGGACGCCACCTTTTTCTTGACAACTTGTCCCACACTTATTTTATAGTAAGCTGGCACTTAGGAGAGCAACAGAAGGCCACTCCGTGCCAATGCCCACTGTGGCTCGCTTACTGCGCATGGGTGCCTTTTCTCGTTACTGTGTGATTTCACAACAGGCTTGAGAGAGACAAACACTACCAGCCCTGTTTCCATGAGGAAGGCACAGTGACATAGCAGGAATTTACCCTCTCTCACAGCTCCTTAGAAGAGCGTCCCTCCCGGGCTGAGGTGTACCACGCTGGTAGAGAATGTGTGAGTTCTTGAGCACCGAAAACACTTTTGAAAAGAGCATTGTGGGCTGGCGAGGTGGCTCAGCGGATAAGAGTGCTTGCCTGGCAGCCCTGGTAACTTGATTTCTCTCCCTGGGACCCACATGGTGGAAGTAGAGAACTGGATAACTCCTGCAAGTTATCTTCTGACCTCCAGAGGTATGAAAGGATTAGTGTGCGTGCATGCGTGTGTGTGTGTGTGCGTGCATGCGTGTGTGTGTGTGTGTGTGTGTGTGTGTGTGTGTGTGTGTGTGTGTGTGTGTGTGTGTGTGTGTGTGTGTGTGTGTAAGGGGGACAGAGCACCCTGAATTCCAAGCCAGGTGTTCCTGACTTTCATGCCTATGTCCTCTCCGGTCCATCAGTCTAAGATGACCTCCTACAGGCCTAGCCATCCTCCCAAACAGACCCGAGACTAGGAGTTTGGATGCTGGGGACAGGGACTCAGGCCCTGCCTCAGCCTCAGAGCCTGGTGTTGATGTGAGAGGGTGTAGGGTAGGCAGCAAAGTCTGTAGCAGTGACAAAAGTGACAATTCTGATCAGCAGCACCGTTGAGGCTTCCTGCACTCATCAGCTTTCCTCTGGGAAGACTCATTTGCATTTAAACAGGAAAGGCCAGCAAGGGCCGCGCTGTCGCGTTTGGGTGCTAATTAGAAATTCATTCCTCTTTAAATATTAAGGCACTTCCGTTAGTATTTGAAGGGGGAGGGAGGTCAGGGAAAGCACCAGGGACGTGGGGATGTCTGAGTGAGGTCTTTGGAGCTCCTCATCAGCAGAGGGCAGAGGGGTGTGCTCAAGATCTGTGCTGGCTTGAGGACATGTCTTGGGAGCCTGACTCAACTCAAATGAACAGCGACCGTCCTGGGGAACTGGAAGGTGGCCAGTGGGGTAGAAGTCTTCGGGTTGTCAATTTTCCACACTGCTTAAAGACAACCCGAAGCAGGGTGCCCATCCATCTCTCTCACCGCTATGGAGCCCCTAGCCTGGCACCCACTATGGAGCCCCTAGTCTGGCATTCAGTGGGTACACAAGGAGTGTTTGCTGCATGAATGAGTGGAGTCAATATGTTACGTGGGGGGTGAGGGATGGGGAGGGTGGTGGTGGTGGTGGTGTGTGTGTTATTGGTTCACTGCTGGGATGAGTCAGGTGTGTTGGTCCCAGTAGTTTATTCGAGCCTCCCCATTAAATGGTTTTTGCCTCTGCATTTCCCTGGAGCTTTGCAGATGCCGCGTTAACATTTCTCTTGGTCTTGAACACGCTGACTTAACTTCATATTTGATAATTGTAGTACAGCTGGGAGGCGAGTCAGGTTTTGTTATTCCCCAGTCAAAAGTAAGAAAACAAAACTGCAGAGAAGAGCCCTGTGGTGACTCCCAGTTCAGTGTGAAGCTTGGCCTTGGGAGGTCCCTCACTGGCTCTCTCCTGATTGTCCCGCCCCCCCTTGTCCCTGTACTGGGCTGGTTCCTCACAGCATCCTGTCTTGAGACTGGCCCTGGCCTTTAAGTGCAGAATGACGTGGGGAGCCCAGACTGCAGCTGAGCTCCCTGCCAGGCTGAGAGCCTGAGGGCAGTCGCTGAGCTGATGGTCTAAGGTGCTGGGCCTCACATGCTCGCCCCTGCTTACGCAAACCTCTTTACCCTTCAGTGCTCAGCCTGAATACCACCTTCGAGGGACAGTTGTGATCCCTACAGACAAGAGCCATCTTTCCTGTGTTTCCATGGCCTGTGCCCTGTGACTGGTGAGCACGTTTGATGATAGCCTCTCACAGTAGTAACTACCATAGACATCCAGGGCACCAAGAAACAACTTTTATATAGTCTATATAACTTCCCACTCATAGGACCCCTAGAATAATTATGGTGGTGGTTAATAAGTACATACTACTTATTGCATGTAAAGAACTGACCTGAGTACTGTGAGTAATTTAGCCTGTAGATCTGCCATTCTACAGATGCAAAAACTGAGTCTTCCAGTAGGCAAATAACTTACCCCAAGGCCACAGAGCTAGAGAGATGTGTGAAATCCCATTTGTCTGGCCCCACAGTCAGTGTACCCATCTATCTGGATGACCAGCTGTGACACACTGAAGGCAGGAACCATGTGATGTGTCTGTCATTCTTATCAAGTACACCTTTTCCAGCTCAGGTCAGCACCTCCATACATAGTTGGTTATCCAAAGACGGAGCTGAAGTGGACCAGAAGCCAGACGTTCTGAGCGTTGGCTGTATGCCAGTGAGTCTGAATAGTGATCCTTGAATGCAGTTAGCTGGGTTAAAGCCAGGCTGCAAGAAACAGTCCACTTCAGAGCCAGAGAGGATACACAATGGAGCAGAAAGGACAATCTTGTAGAAATCCCTCCCTGGCCCTGGCCCTGGCCCTGGCCCTGCCCCTGCCAGCCACCTGGCCTGGGTATCCCCCGGCACACCCCCCCCCACCCACCTCCCCCCACCCCTGCTGCTCACACCACCAATTATCTCTACCAGCAGCAGGCCCTCAGCACGTCCAGGGTATGCCTTTGCACAAATGAATGAAAAGAAAGTTTACCTGACCTAGAGGCAAAGGACACCCAGAGACCACTGCAGAAGACAAAGGATGGAGGGACTGGCAGAGGGTCCCCCGGGTGGGCTGGCTCAGAGTCTTGTTCCTACTGTAGTGTAGGCAGGATCCCCTGGGGTTTCTCTACCAGTGAGCAATCTACCACAGCAGTTTCCATCTGAAGACCGGATCAGGAGCTATGTCGGACCCACACATGCCCCCGCCAAGACAGGAGGGAAACCCTCAGGCCCAGCCCTGTTTGAATGGCTGAGTGTCTCTCTACGAGCCTAGCTGCCAGGGGCTGCTCTGTAGGATGGTGAGGGGGAGGACATGCTCACACAGATGGTAACTACCGTGGATACCAAGAACAGAGGCCAGGGAGCTGGACTTCTCAGCAGATACAAGAGAATTCAGGAAAGAGAGAAGGGCCAGTTTTTCAGTGGGTGACCAATAGGCTGCTCCTTTTTGTTTTGTTTTGGTTTTTTGTTTGTGGGGCATGCGGCTCTGCCTTCTGAGCGCGAGCCAGGACCACACCATTTGAACCCCACTGTTTGATATAGCGCCTCCATTTTGGTCAAGTTGCAACAATTTCAGCAACTAAAGTTACTTGGTTTCTCTCTCTCTCTCTCTCTCTCTCTCTCTCTCTTTTGCTTTTTTATTTATTTTATGTGCACTGGTGTGAAGGTGTCAGGTCCCCTGGGACTGGAGTCACAGACAGTGGTGAGCTGCCATGTTGGGTGCTGGGAACTGAACTCAGGACCTCTGGAAGAGCAGCCAGTGCTCTTAACTGCTGAGCCATCTCTCCAGCCCAAGTTACTGGGTTTCTAAAAAATAAATTAGTTTATAGATTCTTGATACCCCACCCTGTATCCCCAAGTAAAGTCCACACAGGAAAGATGTTTATGGATCACCTGACATCCTTTAACTACTCATTGATCACCCCCAAGCCAGAAGGGGACATGCTCAGACTCCTTCCCCATCCCATCCCTCTCTGACCTGTAACTGCCTAGCTTGTACATGGTCAGTCAGCTAATTCTCACAAGGCACCCCCTCTATGGGAACCCCCAAAGAAAATCCTGCACTGTCTGAGGTCACTGTTCCCTTGTCTGTGTCTCCTGCTCACTTACCTTTCACTGAGGACTCTCAGTCCTGTTTCGGGGGATTTTTCTCTCTGGAGTGAATCTCTGAGGAGAAAATAGGGTCAGGGAGCAAAAAAACCCTGCACACCAGAAATCCCTCTCCAACTACCGTGGAAAGGGGACCAGTGGGTTGGGGCTCAGGAGTAAATGGAATGATATAGCTAAGTTCTCAGACCAGCAGGCTTAGCGTGTTGCCATCTTCATGGCCATTGTCCTTAACCCTTCCAACCTCAATTCCTGTAGCTATAAACTGATCCCAAGGGGACTGAGTTTGAGGCTTCATTAAGCAATCGTATTTGATAGGGTGGCAGTCACAGGGTGTGTATGTTTGTCAAAACCATTCAATATTTATTCATGCATTTATTATATGTACATTATGGTCCAATAATTTTTTTGGCCCTGCTGCAGATGGAACTCAAGCCAGGCAAGCACTCTACCACTGAAAACGTTGCAGCCTCTACATCCTGGTTTTTTTTTGTTGTTTTTTTTTTTTAAATGTGAGTTTATGTAACTAAGTAAATCAGCCCTACAGCATAGGAAGCATTTGTTCCTTTCTTAGTCCTTGGTCTTCTGCCTGGAAAGAGAGGGAAGAGAACACAACTCTAGAAACAGGACCGCACAGGGAGGGTCCGTCACAAGCTGTGCTGATTTCACCAGCAATGACCGCCTATGGAGACTGGCATTCTGGATGCTCCTTGGGGCTTAAACATGGGCCTCTCAGCTGCAAGGGAAATGCCTGTGTAATTGAGTTGCTGCGTTAGTTCTGACGCCATAGCCCAGGGTAATTCCATGACCTGCAGTCTAGTTGCTTCTTGTCCCAGAAGCCCCTCCATCACTATTATATGTCCACGCCACTCTCCCTTTCTCCTAGGCTTCCTGCTGAGCTATACTTTGGTCCCTGAGCAGAGTGGGATGGTGACTAGGGGCTGCAGGCTGTCACTCTTAATGAAGCATTGGCCCGGAGAGACAATCATCTATCACAGCAGCCCCGGGATGATCCGTGAGCTGCATGTTAGGAATGCCTGACAAAAATGGGTTACAGCTCAATTAAAGAGAAGTGTGTGTGTGCCTGTGTGAGGGGTGTGCATGCACGCTCACGCACTGGAGGCTGGAGAGTAGAGTATGAGAATCGGTTAAATCAAGTGAAAATGTGCCCTGAGCAATGGCCAGAAGCTAACATCTTGCCTGAATGACAGCTGCTTGGGAGATGTTAGAGATTGGACCCTTGCTGCCGCACAGCCCCCAAACCTGGGAGAGCTCATGGTTTGCTGTTGGCCTCACTCCACGGAGCAATGAATATAAATTCAATAAACTGTGTATGAGGATAATTTTGAACTCAATTTGGGACTCTCCAGTCTAAGACAATCGTTCAGGGTGCCAGCTTTTCTGCTTCATTTGGATTTACAAGATTTGGTGAGAGGGGCAAGGGTTGGAGGTCAGGCAGGGCTCTCAACTATTCCACACAAAGCCCTAAGCTGGACCAGCCAGCTCTGGGGGAAAAAAAGGAGAGGATGATAAGATGTGAGACCAATGCAAAGGTGTTTCCAGTGTGGCGTACCTTCAGGTGTCCTTCCCTCACTTCTCCAAAGATGTTCCAAGGAAGCGAAGGTCGTGGGCTGAGATTGTGACAATGAAGACAACAGCCACTTGGGGCTGGAGAGATGGTGGGCAGTTCGCAACATCTGGCAGCTCCAACTCCAAGGGAGCAGAAGCTCCCTTTTGACCTCTTCAAGCATCTGCCCTAGCACACAAACACACACACTCACGGCAGGGAGGGGGGAGGGGGAGATGACAGGACACGGGAGGGGAGGGAGGGCAGGAAGGAGGGAGGGAGGGGGAGGGAGAGATGAAAAGAAAACAAATCTTTAAGATAACTGCAGCCCCAATCATGATTGCCCTGTAACATCGCCATGATGAGCTGTCTAATGCTCAGCTCAGAACCTTTGCCATAATTAAGAACTGAGTGGTTGGATACTTGGGGACAAAATAAAATCAGTTCCAGTAGAAACTAGCAGGCTGGGGCCGGGCTAAAATACGAACAAAGGGAGGTGGAATGTCGGGAAACAGATAACCGAGTGGGCTCTGCTGTGGGGGTCTGTACTGATTAGCTCGGCGCAGGTTTTCGGGGTTCATATCCATTCAGCTCCTTCCTCCCCACCCAAATCACAAGGGGCCAGAGCAGACATAAAGAAAAGGGTTGGAGCTGACATCTTGCTTAATTTAAACTCTGCTCACAGAGAGGCCCGAGAACAGAAGGAGGGGCGGACATCAAGTAAGTAAATGTCAGCCCTTACAGTTGGTCAGAAGCCATCAGCCCGGCAGAGGCTCCAATTAGAAACCGTTGAATTAGCACAGTAAAAAGAGGAGCAGAGCAGGACCCGTCACAGCGGGGGAGGGACGGAGCAAGGGAGGTGTAAGGCAGAGATCAATAGAGGATTACCACCGGAAGATGTGCAGATGACAGGGGCTAGCAGATGCCTTCCACATAACAGGGCACCCGAGCCAGACACCCTCCATAAAATCTCCACACAGTTCCTTGGCTCTCTCCGATCCCATCCCAGGGGGGCAGGCCATCTTGTGGACTATTTTGGAAGAGATTTTCTCCCTTTTGCTTGAACCCATGGACAAATGGGCAGCTTTCAGCCACTCGGGAGCTGGGGGGTTGGGAATTAATTGGAACACACAGAGAAGGGAGTGACCCTCTGCAGGCAGTGTAGGAGGGTTGCAGTCTGTTTTCTGTGTAAAGCTACTCCAACTGATAGGGAAATATATCCGATTGTGAGGTAGGGCCACATAGGTATGTTTCCCTTCAAAGCTAATTATTATTTAACTAGCTAATAAGTATTTAATTTTGCAAACAGTACTTGCCAAGGCCAAGACGTTCTTTGACTTTTTCATTTTAATGAACTCATTTTCTTATATTTTTGGTTGTGAGCCTAGCCTTTAATGGCTGAGCCATCTCTCCAGCCCATGAACTCATTTTCTTGTCCAAGGAGAGATTAAGGTTCCTTCCCTTTCTCCTAAATTGGCAGATTTAAGATCAAGACTCTGAAAAGCCGAATCATTTGCCTGAGATTGCCATATGCTCCTGACCCCAGGGGTTGGGGGGATAACATACTGAAAAAGAAAACAAAAGCCGCCCTATTTCGGGACAGTCAGGGCCCAGGGGCCCCCAAGGTGCAGGACATCCATCTTCAGAGAGTGGATGCCACTCGAGACATTCTCGGTCCACCTTTGTAAACAGGTGTGCAGTGAGGATTGCCAGTTAAAGTATAGAAACCCCAGTGAAGTGGGAATAGTCAGGGTTGACTAAAAAACATTTATAGACTGAAATTCAGATTTAAGTGGGTGCTCTTTATTTTTATCTACTAACGTGTTGATTTTACATCAGAAAGAAATAACTGCCCTAATCCGTCAAGTTCCAGCACTGTTCAAAGGGCCTGCACATGACATCTCTAATGTCTGTAGGTGTCTCTGTGAAATGAGCAAATCTGCTTCACAGACAGACGGTTGAGGGAGCTAGGGATTGGAGGGTTTAAATAACTGTGATGCAGAGTCAAACAGAAAATAAGAGGCAGGATGAGATCTGCCCGAGGTCTGATCAGCTCCCAAATGCAGACTGAAAAATCGGGTGAAGAGACTGGGAAGGCTCAAGAGAGCCCTTGCTTGAATGCCAGGTTGAGACAGACCCAGATCTCAAGCCGAAGAGATGGCTCAGTGGTTAAGGGTTTCCTATTCTTCCAAAAGACCCGGTCCAGTTCCCAGAATCTATATTCTGTGGCTCACAACCACCAGTAATAATAATTAAAAAAAAAAAAAAAACAAGCAAACAAACAACATACAAATAGGTTTCTTGGGCGGTCTTGAAGTCTATGAAGGTTCTTGAACAGGCAAATGGAAGGGCTAGAGCAGTATTTGGAGGATTAGTGTGATCACAGACTGTACACTGTCAAGGAATCTGGCAATGAGGACACTGCCCGGTTTTTCCTTCTGTGATGATGGAGGCCACCAAATTCAGAAGCCAGAATGTTTGTCCCCACATTTATGCAGTGCCCTTGAGGGCCAGAAGAGGGCGTCAGAGCCCATGGAACTGGAGTTCCAGATGGTTGTGGACTGTTACATGAGTGCTGGGAATTGAACCCAGGTCTTCTGGAAGAGCAGCCTGTGCTCTTAACCACTGAACCATCTTCCCAGTCCCATGATCCAACTCTTAATTACAAGGAGGGTTGGAGCAGGAGAAACACAGACCATTAAAATCCAGATAGATCCCAAATTTGGTTGCTCATGCACTCCATGTTTGTGATGGCTAGTCTTATGTTAACTTGACACATAAACTAGAGTTATATGAAAAAAAAAGAAACCTCAACTGAGAAAATGCTTCCATAAGATCCTACTGTAAGGCATTTTGTTCATTAATGATTGGTGAGGGAGGGCCCAGCCCAGCCCATTGTGGGTGATGCTATCCCTGAGCTGGTGATGCTGGCTTCTATAAGAAAGCGGGTTGAAAGTGGGTGGTGGTGGCGCACGCCTTTAATCCCAGCACTCGGGAGGCAGAGCCAGGCAGATCTCTGTGAGTTTGAGGCCAGCCTGGTCTACAGAGTGAGATCCAGGACAGGCATCAAAACTACATGGAGAAACTCTGTCTCAGAAAAAAAAAAAAGAAAGGAAGGAAGGAAGGAAGGAAGAAAGAAAGAAAGAAAGAAAGAAAGAAAGAAAGAAAGAAAGAAAGAAAGAAAAGGAAGGAAAGAAAGACAGTAGGCTGAGCAAGCCATAAGGAGCAAGCCAGTAAGCAGCACCCCTCTATGGCCTCTGCATCAGCTTCTGCCCCCAAGATCCTGATCTGTTTGAGTTCCTGTCCTGACTTCCTTCAATGATAAACAGTGCTGTGGAGTGTAAGCAGAATAAACTCTTCCCTCCCTAACTTGCCTTTTGGTCATGGTGTTCCATCACAGCAATAACTAAGACAATGTTCTTCTCTCATTCCATAGGTTATGAATACATCTGTAGGTTTATCTAGTCAAAGACAAAACAGCAAAACATCATGGTTAAGAGAAAAAGCTTCACAGATTTCAAGGCAAGTGCTAAAAATATAAAATCCTTGGGGGGGGGGGGGGGGGGGTAACAGGCTCACATCTTCCTGGCTTTGGGTCAGGTGATAGTTTCTTAGTTATGAACTCGACACACAGGCAACAAGAGAGAAATTAAATACGCTGTTGAACGAGTCAGTCTAAATAATAACTAGAGAGGGATTCGTAAAAGGCAATGATATTTCTTTGCAAATGACAAAGAATCGCAGTGGGAATGTACGACCGTGGTAAACTATGGGCATAATCTAGGACTGTGAGGCAAGAAGTGTTCAGAGTCAAGGGTGGAAATGCTGCTCAGACAGGAAGTGAACTGGCCCAGGAATCCAGAGGAAGAAGTTGGCTCAGCTCCTCGGAGATGTGGGGCTGTTCTCCTGCTCTGTCAAGAGCACGCTGTGGGAATTATTGCACTCCCAGAGAATGTTAAAGACGTGCTTCCTTTCAGAAATCTGTGCATACACATAAGCACAGAGCATGTGAGTACAAAGAAATATTTCCTGAGTTGCATAACTTCCATACTCTGGTTTTGCTGGGATATCACAAGAATGATTTCATCTTTGAATAATCAAAGTTCACACATCTCACAGCTTTACTTCATTTTATTGCCTGATAATATTTAAGTCTGTGGATATTCCCATTTCATTTATCCACTCATCACCTGATAGACGGGGTTTCTCTTTGGATGACAACTCTGCCCTCTGAAAGTGAAGAACTGTACACTTTAAGTGGTCAAATTATACAGCATATGGATCAGCTACCCCATTAAAGTTGTCTTTAATAGAAAAGGAAGCCAGCCGCAATGTTGTGCAGTCAGAGCTGGGCCAGCCTGGGCAACATAGCAAATGATAGCTGGGTTTGGCGGCACATGCCTTCAGTCCCAGCACTTGGAAGACAGAGGCAAGCAGATCTCTGTGTGTTTCAAGGGCAACCTGGTCTACATTGTGAGCTCCAAGCTAGCCAGGGCTATACAATGAGGACCTACCTTAACACAAATAAGTAACTAAATAAATAGTTGTATTTTCAAAGAACAAAGGATTTTAGGATTAGCTAGACAGAGGCTTCTATCCTCTCTTGGTCGCAAACCAGTCTTCTGACTCTAATTTCCTTTTATAGAAAATCAGGAGGCCAGCCTGGTCTACAGAGCGAGATCCAGGACAGGCACCAAAACTACACAGAGAAACCCTGTCTCGAAAAACCAAAAAAAGAAAGAAAAAAAAAAGGAAAGAAAAAAAGAAAATCAGCATTATTATAACGCCTATTTCACGAAATTGCTGAGAGGAGGAATGAGATAATTCATGTAAAGTAGTTAGCACAACTCCAGGCATATTGCAAGCTCTTTATCGAGGTTGCTTATTCTACTGAGGTTGGACGAGTTCCAGCTTTTGCTTGTGATCAGAGATCATCCTAACTCCCAGCACCTTCAGCCACACAGGGTTTCTAGCCTCTGAAGTTGTTAATGTTCCGATGCATAGTGTTCCCAGAAATACCTGTACACCTTTCCAAACACACACGTCAGTTACAAACCCCAGCCAGGAGACAGCCAGGGTTTGATACTGTGGGAGTTTGGGGGTATGCTCACTACGGGTAGGTATATGTACAAAGAGCATATCTATCTTTCTGGTAAACGTCCATGAAGGTGTTTCAGGTAGGAGTGTGACTCACTTCAGGCTTCGCAGTCTGCACCAGAACAGCCAGGAGATGTCAGGATTTCCACAGCCTTCACTTTGTTTATTCTTCTTCTATTTCAATGTCACCACGGAGGCACAATACTTACATTTATGCAGGCAGGGTCGGCTGAGCAAGAACAGCTCCTTGCGAACCTGTGAGAGGACTTGCTGCCTGGTTAGACTGGACACTAATGTAGAAAGCCAACAGCAGAAGAGGAAATCACAAGTAACAGCATTCGGTTTCTGTTCCTTCTGTTGGTCCCCATCTTCCTTCCTTCCTTCCTTCCTTCCTTCCTTCCTTCCTTCCTTCCTTCCTTCCTTCTTTCCTTCCTTTCTTTCTTTTTTTTTCTTTTGTTTTTTGTTTTTTGTTTTTCAAGACAGGGTTTCTCTGTGTAGCTTTGCGCCTTTCCTGGAACTCACAGAGATCTGCCTGGCTCTGCCTCCCGAGTGCTGGGATTAAAGGCGTGCGCCACCACTGCCTGGCTCATCTTTCATTTTTTAAGATGGGACCATACCGCATAGCTCAGGCTAGCCTCAACTTGTGACTCAGTTGCCCCAGCTGTCCCAGAGCTAGGATAACAGGCACATCCACACCTCACCCTCTGAATCTTTTTATCAGTTTAAATGAGGGAAGATAAACAGGCAAAGGAGTTTGAATCTCATAGAGGGTGTGCCTCAGTGTTAAGAATAATTGTAGGGGACCTTTAGTCCCAGTGCTTAGGAGGCAGAGGCAGGTGAATCTCTGAGCTCAAGGCCAGCCTGGTCTACATAGTGAGTTGAGTTCAGGACAGCCAGAGCTACATAGTGAGACCTGTCTCATAAAATAATAATAATAATAATAATAATAATAATAATAATAATGATGATGATGATGATGATGGCTGGAGACAGTTAAGAGCACTAGCTGCTCTTCCAGAAGACCTGGGTTCAATTCCTTGAACCCATATGGTGGGTCACAACCATCTCTAACTCCAGTCCCGGGGAATCCTTCATGCTCTCTTCAGGCCTCTGTAGGCACTGTATGAATGTAGTACACAGACATGCTTCAGACAAACAACCATACACATAAAAAATACATAAAGTCTTTTTAAAAATTAAAGAATAATTATTTGTTATTATTATTAATGTCAGCATTTGAATATCTACTATAGACATATCTATGCACAAAAACCCAGGGCAGGGAGATATTTTAATCCCCACTGTACAGAAGAGAAAATGGAAGACCACAACGACTACCTCAAAATCACAGAGGTAAAAATTGGCAGCGCCAGGACCAGAGCTGGAATCAGATAGAAGCCTTCCTTATCTCAGGGCCACTGTTATTTTTGGTCTGGCTCACCAATGAAAAGGGACTTTGAGGTCATGGTCTCTCCTGTTCTCTGAGCCCAGTCATTTGAAATCCTCTAATCCTCGTTAAAGTGGAATTCATTGCTGACCTTGGCGCCACGCCAATGCCGGTGTCCTTCCCCAGATATGCTGATGCAATCAACCTGGGGTGTGGCCTGGGCATCAGGGGGAACATCAAAGGGCTCCAGATGACCCTCAAAGGCGTCAAGGCTGTGGCCCACTGGGATAAGGACAGTATGGCAACATACTGACACTTGCTGTTCAAAGCAGGGTCAGGAAGGACTCAGAGAAGCGACTGCTTCCGGCTGGCTTGGGGAGAGCAGATTTGCTCAGAAGCTGGACCTTGAGGTCATAGAAGGGAAGACTCCTATAGGAGCCCTGAGGCAGGGAGCCTCTTGCACGCTAGATGGATATGGTGGACAAACCTGGACTCTAAGCCAGACATCCCAGGGCCACCCAGTTGTCTAACCAGTTTGCTTGTGAACAACATGTTATCAGTGTATCAGTTTCTAGAATCCAAACTCACAGGGATTAAAGCTCTGACCCCTGCCTCTTGGCCTGAACACTGGGTAGCTGATTAAGCATTGAAGCACCCTCATCTGGCTTCTGTCTGGCCTTCAAGAGAAAAGGGCAACTGAGCCCACAGGGCAAGAGAGAAAAATATCACAGGACAGTGACAGGTAGGAGCTGCAGAGACAAACATTCATGTGGCTTTTCCTTGGGGTTTCCTGATTCTTATTGTCCTTAAACTTCATGTTATTAAATTATCTTGGCCATTAGATTATGTAGAGAGAAAGCAGAATTGTAAAAATATTATATTTTATATGTATGTATGTTTTGCCTACATGTATGTATGTCTGTGTGCCAGATGTGTAGCTGGTCTCCATCAAAGGGCAAAAGGGGGCATTGGATGTCCTAGAACTGGAGTTCCAGAGAGTTGTGAGCCACAATGTGGGTGCTGGGAATCTAACCCAGATCCTTTGGAAGAATAGCTAGTACTCTTAGCCACTGAGCCACCTCTACAGTTCTAAGAGAGCAGAATTTTAATAAACTGTCCCCAAATTAATAAAATTCATGAGCCAGGCATGGTGGTGCATGCCTTTAATCCCAGCACTCAGGAGGCAGAGGCAGGAGGATCTCTGTGAGTCCAAGGCCAGTCTGGTCTACAAAGCAAGTTCCAGGACAGCTAGGATTCTGTTACAAAGAGAAACCCTGTTTCAAAAAAAAAAAAAGTAAATAAAATAAAATAACATAAAATATTTTTGGTTGTGAGCCTAGCCTTTAACGGCTGAGCCATCTCTCCAGCCCATTAAAAAAAAAATAACATAAAATAAAATTCAAGCCTAAACCCTAATTTCCCCTTGACCATGACAGTATGTTACTACGGTTCTTGTTCTGTTTTGAGACAGGGTCTGGCTATATACCCAAGAATGCTTCAGAATTTGCTATATAGCATAAACTGGACACAAACACTCAATCCTCCTGCCTCAATTCCCTAAATGCTAGGATTACAAGAATGTACCACCATGCCTAGCAGCATCTGTCTATAGGAATTGTTGTCTGAGATAGTGTCTCATTTGTAACCCAGTCTGGCCGTGCACCCACAGTGGACCTCGTGTGTGCTGGGATCTCCAGGGCTGGACATTCAGGGCAAGTGACAGAGGCGCTGTCTACTTACAACCGGCAGCCTCACACCTACAACCTACCAGTGCTAAGTCAGGTTAGCTCAAAAGAGTGAATGGTGTCCTCACAGAAAAACTAGTGGTCCTGTAGTTCTGGCTTCTTCCAACCTCCAGCAGATCAGAGTCAGGAAGTTCAAATGGTAGGAACCACTGCTCAGGACAGCTGACTTCCTGAAAGCGGGAACGAAGCAAGCAAAGCCCCTGTCTTAGTCTACTGCAGTGAAGAGACACCATGACCACGGCAACTCTTACAAAGGAAAGCATTTCCCTGGGGCTGGCTTACAGTTCAGAGGTTCAGTCTGTTATCATCATGGCAGGAAGCATGGCGCATGCAGCTAGACATGGTGCTGGAGAGGCAGTTGAGAGTCCTCCATCCAGATCTGAAGGCAGCAGGAAGAGACTATGAGACACTGGGTCTAGCTTACTCGTCTGAAACCTCAAAGCCCTCCCCCAGGGACATGCTTCCTCCCAGAAGGCCACACCTCCTAAAAGTGCCACTCCTTATGAGTCTGTGGGGGGCATTATCTTTCAAACCTCCACAGCCACCGACTCAGAAGGCACACTGGTCTGGGAGTCCACTGTAGGGATAGCTGTAGTCCAGGGGTTCTCAACCTGTGGGTCATGACCCCTTTCGCAGGGGTGGTGGAAGACCATCAGAAAACACAGGTATTTACATTATGATCCACAATAATAGCAAAATCACAGTTATGAGGAACTGTATTAACAGGTTATAGTTTCAGGAAGGTTGAGAACCACGCTGTAGTTCCTGGCAGACGTCTTTATTCTAATATGATAAGAAAACAACATTCCTAACAGCAATGAAACAGGCAATCAGGAGCTGCTTTGCTGAACACACCGTGTTTCTTGCTTGAGCCCATAGATAACTCGAAGCAGGATGAACCCTGGTGCCTCTGACAGTGATGTGTGGGACCACACCTTGACCAAGACAGATTACTTGTGCATGCCCTTAGCCCTTACCCAGTTCCCCTCCACCTAAGCCTAAAGCACCTAGAATTACCTCATGGGGTCCCTGGATTCCTTTATTTGTTCCTCTTCCCAACTATGCATTAGACCTCCTTTCTTGTCAGAACTTTTTACTCTTCCTTGTCAGAACTGGGACTTTTGTCCTAAAACTCTTGGTATAGTAGCAGCTACTGCAATTGCTGGGCACTTTATGTGATGCTCTGGGCTGGGTACTTTATGTGATTCAGCTCTGGGCTGGGCACTTTATGTGATGCTCTGTATTGGGGACTATGGAGGTCCAGCCCTTCGATAGTCCCCTCCCAGGGTCCGTGAAGAATCTACAACCAGCTGATAATTAATCTTTGATATGAAGAAATGAATCAATGTACACGAAACTCCTTAGTCCATACACTTTATTATTCTGTGTCAGTTACAAGCTTCTATTCTGCTCTCATGCCTAGCTCCTTTCTTGCCTGATTTCTCTCTACATTTATCTGCGGTCCCCTCTAGGTTCTGTCTTAATTCCTTCATCTTAGTTCTGCCCCTTCTAGGTTCTCATCCATCTAGTTCTTTCCCATTTCATCTCCTCTCCCATCTCCTTCTCTCTCATCTGTTTCTTCCTCATCTTGTTCTTCCCCATCTGGCTCTTCCTCATCTTCCATCTCGTTCCTCTAGTTCTCTCTTCTAGCCCTTCAATCTAGTTCTTCCCCGTCTCCGTTCGTTCCTCTCCAGTTCTTACCCATCTAGTTCTTCCATTCTCTTTTCTCTTCTCTGTTCTCTTGCCCTGGGAGTCCTGGTATATATACACTTACAAGCAGTATTCCCTTGGCAGTGCAAAGCCAGGCTTCCAGGGGTGATAAGAATCACACAGAGGGGCAATAACCGTTAATTATCATCTGCAACCCCAAAGGGAAGTGACCAATGGGGAAATGAATTAACTAAAGGCTAAATTCTGGTAATATCTAAAAAGAGGGATCTTATGTGCTCAACTATAGTCTTAAACATGATTAGTAGAAAATGTTAAGAATCTATAAGTTGCTAGGTCAATGGGAGAAGATAAAACTGCCTTCTTTTTTCCTGTGGCTCCTATCTGTCTGAGCTATCTGCCATTTTTCTGCAGGGTGGGGCAAAGTGTGCTCAGTTGCTAGGCAACTTGTATACAGGTAGATGCCTCTGGTGATAGTTAAAGGGAGATCTGGAATTCAAGGTAAGATTTGGGAAAGGAGGCAGTTAATCTTAATTGGCACATCTGCCAATTCTTAGAGAGTTCTTAGAGAGCACAGAGGTGTCTCTGATAAGGTACTTTCCTCCATCTGGGGATGGACCTGGCCGGATGCTGCCAATGATGATAATTACAGGGAGGCTTGAACTGGGGTTCTGGCTGAGCATAGCTGTCAGCACAGAAAGTTATCTAAATATTTCTAGAGGTTGTTAGGTAAGGGGTTAGAGGTCTATAAAGTTAGTAAGGCTGTAAGAAAGGAGGGTCCAAACTAAAATTAAAGTTATTTCTTAACATACACCTGACCTAGGCGGTGACTCCTTGTGGAATTTACCTTAAATCAGGAGACTTGTGATTACTGTTAGTCCTCGAGAATGGCTAAGGGAGATATCTGATTCCAGAGAAAGCCTTCCCTAAGGCTGTTGTTCTCCAAATACCTGGAATGTGTATGTCCAGAGAGTGATCAGTCCACACTGTTAGCTCTTCTTAGGGAAAAGTCAATTGGGAAAACTATGGAGGCACACATGATTTTCATAACAGAATACAGCTGATATATAACAAGCCAAATAACACCAAAAGCTCCTTGGACTTTGGCTTCCTCTGGAGGAATTCCTTGATCTCTCCAGGTAGTGACTTTGCCATAACCAGCTGAGTCCTTATAATACATATATTCCTGCGGCCCGCAGCAGTTCTAGGTGGGTACTTTATGTGATGCTCCAGGCTGGGTACTTTATGTGATGCTCCAGGCTGGGTACTTTATGTGATGCTCCAGGCTGGGCACTTTATGTGATGCTCCGGGCTGGGCACTTTATGTGATGCTCCAGGCTGGGCACTTTATGTGATGCTCCAGGCTGGGTACTTTATGTGATGCTCCAGGCTGGGTACTTTATGTGATGCTCCAGGCTGGGTACTTTATGTGATGCTCCAGGCTGGGCACTTTATGTGATGCTCCAGGTAAGCAGTCTTCCTCACAACAGCCCCAGCACACAGACACTTCGATGCACTCAGAAGCCGCTTTTACTGGGAAGCATCAACTCCTCACTTGGGCCCACAAGTGAACTAAAGCAGGGAAAAGGCAAGGCTGCCATCTTTACCTTTATTTAAGCCTTTTTTCTTTATCATGGATGGTGTGTGTGTGTGTGTGTGTGTGTGTGTGTGTGTGTGTGTGTGTGTCTGAGTGTTTGTGTATGTGAATTCAGGTCAAAGGTCTTGGGACTGTTTCTCACTGAGACATCTTGCTGGCCCATAGCTTATTGTTTTTAAAATCCTTGTTGGAGATGTCTTTAGGAAGACAAATACTGTCTCTGGAGTCAGTTTTGCAGTTTTGTTTCTTTTCTTTTCTTTTCTTTTTTTGGTTTTTTGAGACAGGATTTCTTTGTGTAACCTTGGCTGTCCTGGAACTAGCTCTGTAGACCAGGCTGGCCTCGAACTCACAGAGATCTGCCTGCCTCTGCCTCCCGAGTGCTGGGATTAAAGGTGCTTTCCACTACTGCCCAGCTGGCAAGTCTGATCTTATCCATTGTGTAGAATGTTCTGGCTCCCAACCAAGCTGTGGAGTGAAGGGCTCCTGTACTTTTCTGTGTCTCCTTATTTCTTTCCTTCCTCAACTAAAAACAGTATTTGAAATCTTTTGTTTAAAAAGGCAAAGAAGGGCCTGGAGAGAGAGCGCAGCACCACAGAGTAGGCATGAACACACACACACACACACACACACACACACACACACACACACACACACACACAATAAAAATGAAGCCTAAAAGGCAAAGAAATGGCAAAGATGCAGGATGACTTTACCCAGTATTGCCCCACATTGTTGCCATAGGGTGAGTTCCCCAGAACAAGGCTCTCAATGTCTAGAGCAGGGGAAGAAAGGAGAGCTGTGGTCTGGCCTAACAGCAGTGCGGGCATGCTGGTTTCTCAGGAGCCTCAGGAATAATGAGGAATTGTCTTCCCTTCAGCTTGAGGCTGCCAGCCTGGCCTGGTGTTTTGTTTGGTTTGTTTGTTGTTGTTTTGTTTTCCAGTATCAAGCTGTGAACTGGGCAGGGGTGGATACAGCTGACCAGGAGAAAGAAGCAGCTCCCAACAACCAAGGTCCTTTATCTGCCTGTCCCCACGGCAGGGGCAGGGGTATTGGCCTTGGATGGAGATTCAGGCAGATCACCCAACAGCTTACATTCAAACACTCTGGACAAGTTATAACGAACTTTTGTTATGGTTTGGATGCAAAATGTCCCCTGCAGGCACCTGTGTTGGTCCCTAGCTGGTGACTCCGATTCGGGAAGTTCTGACACCCGTAGGAAGTGGACCTCTCTGGAGGAAGTACATCAGTAGGCAGGGTGGACCTTGAGGCTTGTATCTTAACCTCACTTCCTGCTTCCTGTACCCCTGAGATGTGAGAAGGAGAGGAGCCCTGCTACACGTTCCTGCTACCATGTTGGACCATGTCTCCTCAACCGTGAATGAATCCAGGCCAATCCTGCAGCTCTAAGTCAGCGCTTGCCAAGCGTTTGGTCACAATAACCAATAATGTTTGTGTCTCTGTTCACTCCACCATTTCCTGAGCCCCTGGAAGAGGCAGTGACTGGTCATCATACCCCTCCTCCTAGCAGTATCAGGAACAGCAAGTCCTCCATCAGTTGCAAAAGGATGGAATACAATTGAGGAAAATCGCTAAAGCTTCTAAAGCAATAAACTGTAGTTTTCAAAAAGAAATTGCCAGCTGCATGAGGTACCACTAGGTAAATGGCCATACTGGACCACAGAGGTGTAAGTTAGGAGTCAGTGAAGCAGGCTACAACCTTCCCACCACTGCAAGGATGGGGCAGTTAGCATGAAAATTGCCCCCATAGGCCCATAAGGAGAGGCCTTGTTGGAGGAAGTTTGTCACGTTCTCTTCCTACTGCCTGTGGATCAAGATGTAAATCTCTCAGCTCCTTCTCCGGCACCATGTCTGCCTGCATGCCGCCATGCTTCCTGCCATGATGATAATGAACTAAAGCTCTGAACTGTAAGCCAACCCCAATGAAATGTTTTCCTTTATAAGAGTTGTTGTGGTCATGGTGTCTCTTCTCAGCAATAGGAACCCTAAGACAAGAGGTTACCAAAAAGGCAGGTCTGTTCATCCAAGTAGCTTGTCTCCACTTTGGGAGTACACACCATTGAAAGGAACCTTCTGATGGCTTCTTATGTTCAGGAGTCATGTACTGTCACTGAGGATTAAATGGAAATCTAGCCTGGGGGAAATCCAGGTTTCCTCTTTCTGCTCCCAGGTTTGGGAAAGTCTACAGCTGAGCGATAGATGATTAAAGATGTGTTCCCAAAACTGTTCCAAATGGCCCACTTTCCCAAGCAACATCCCCTTTCAGGAAAGCTGCTAGCAGCTGCAGAATGCTACCCATGTCCTTTCACCAAGCTGTGGTATCAGGCTTACAAGGGAAATACAATAGAGACAACCTCTGGAATCTGCAGGGCTGCCATCCCTCACATAAAGGGGAATCCCCTCCCCTGTGAGCTCACCCACTGAGATGTATTTATCACACTTGTCACAATCTAGAAGGAAGTCCGTGTCTGACTTCTGAATTTGGTAGGGAGGACAGACATGGGATACAGTGAGGAATGCCCACCATCAGAGGCACTGAATGTGCCAGCCAGCCAGCCAAGGGTTTCCATGGGTCTCCAGGAAGAACTCCTAGAGAAGAATGCTATTAGTAGAATTCCTGTGAAAATGAGTTTGGGGCTTAAAAAAAAAAAAATGCATCCAAGCAACCCACACGCCTCTGATGGGCTCTACCAGAACATACGGTGCTGAGGCCACAGTGCCAAGCAAGTCAACCCTGACCATTCTGGCATGTTCTGGCTGGACAGTATGGAAATAGGGGAGAGGGATTTATCCAGGCCCAGTTTATGTTGACTACCACATGCTTTTGGGGAGACGTATGGAATGAGGTGCTGGCAGAGAAGGAAGAAATCTGATTTGCTATCTACACAGGGGTACAACTTGGGTTCTATAAATAACCTCTAAACTGCAGATGCATCTTGTTTATCAAGTTTTATTTATTTACTCATTTGGTTAGTTAGTTAGTTAGTTAGTTATTAGTTGTTAATTAGTAGTTAGGTGCTGAGGATGAAACCCAAAACCCATGGCTTCATGAATGATGAATGTGGGGTAAGTACTCTGCCAATGAACTATATCCAACTCTCCTTTTACACTTCTCTCTCTCTCTCTCTCTCTCTCTCTCTCTCTCTCTCTCTCTCTCTGTTTCATTTTTAACTTATGGTCTCTTATAACCCAGGCTGCCTCCATACTTGCTATGGTAGCTGAGAGTGACCTTGAACTTCTGATCCTCCTGCCTCTACCTCCCAAGTACAGAGACCACTAGTGTACAACCATATGTTTTTGTTTTAAAAATTACTTTAGGTTTGTTTGTGTGTGTCACTATCACATAACGAAGTCAGAAGACAACTTGTGGGGGTTGGTCCTCTCCTTCCACAGTGGGTCCTGGGAATTGAACTCAGTTGGTTAGGCATGGTAGCAAGTGTTTTTACCCACTGAGCTATCTTGCCTGGTTTTAGGTGGTACGGAGGGTCAAACCCAGTCCACTAGAAGAGCAAAACCAGTCCACTAGAAGAGCACTGTACTGGGTCATAAATAGCCCTAGCCTTCCTTTTACTTAGAAAAAAAGATTTATTTTTTATTTTATGTGTATGAGTATCTTGCCTAGGCAATGTATGTGCACCACATGCATGCCTTGTGCCCACATTGTTCAGAAACGAGCATCAGATCCCTTGAAACCATAATGGTTTTGAGCCATCACATGGCTGCTGGGAACCAAACCTTAGGTCCTCTGCAAGAGCGGCAAGAGCTCTCAACCTCTGAGTCATCTCCTCAGCCCCTTCTTCTTATTTTTTACTTTGAGACAGGATTTCACTAAATTGCCCAGGATGTTGCTGAACTTATAATTCTTCTGTCTCAACCTCCCAAGCAACTATGATTACAGGCTGGTACTACCAGGCCTAGAGTTTCTTTTTGAATTTTTAATTAATTGTCAAATAAAAAATCTATGAGAATTAGCATTTTATAGAAATACTCAGACATTTATTTATTTTTTTTTTCTCTAAGACAGGGTTTCTCTGTGTAGCCTTGACTGTCCTGGAACTCTCTCTGTAGACCAGGTTGACTTTGAATTCACAGAGATCCACCTGCTTCTGCCTCCTGATTGCTGGGATTAAAGGCATGAACCACCACACTTGGCCAGAGATTTCTTTTTCTCTTGAAAAACCTATGCTCATTCCTACATACTGTTGGGGCTGGACTTGCCACCTCCTCAAGAGTCAGTCACTGGGCTCACTTATTCATTCATACAGCTTGCCTAACTCCTATGGGTGTTCGGGTCTCAATGATACATGGAAATGCTATCAACAATTGTTTAGTTTCTTTTTTATGTTATGGTAAAACGTATATAATATACAATTTACTGTTTTCTCCATTTAAGAGTTTATTTCAGTAAGCTGAGCACATCACAGGGCTGTACAGCCCATCACCTCCATCTCTGTCTCAGGTCTCTTCATCCTCAAACTGAAACTCTGTCCTGCGCAACAGTAATTCCTTAACCCAACACCCCCACCTCCCCCACACAGACACATACACACACCCACAGACACACACCCACACACACCCTTCCCATGAATTTGACTCAGGTTAGGTCTCAGTTACAGACTCACATAGTGTGGGTCCTTTTGTGACTGGCATATTTCACTCATCATAACATCCCCTGAGTTTATCATGAGCCCAGTGTCAACTCTGAGAACTTGGTACTCGATACACGAAGAAACCCTTTCTTCTGACAAGGAGCGGTGCAGTGAGGATTGGAATCTGGGGCCGTAGATTCCCCGCCCTGCCCTCCTCTGACTCCATACAAAGTCTTTCCTCTTCAGTAGTGTGAGTAGGGGCAGGGTGCTCTCCCCAGCAACAATACCGTCCTCGCTCACAAAGGTGCCAAGCGCCCTCCTCTCTCTGTGCTCTTTTGAGGGGCTGCTCAACATCCCTCTTGGTGAAGGGGAAGGAGCTATCCTCAAGTTAGAAGAGTAACGGATATGAATAAACCATTCCGAAGCCGCATTGCTCCAGTGCCCTCCCCACAGCGCTAGGTAACCCTTAACTCCAAAGAGAATTTTAAGAACTGCTCTCTAGGAACTGAAGCCCGCACGCTAACCCTTGTTGCCAGGCAATGGAGAGCAATGTCCTCATCCACGCCTAAGCCGAAAATACTTCCCCGTGGCTCTCTAGACATTGATGCATTGGCTTGGGCTGCATGTAGGTGACCTCGTGTGCACAGGAACAGTCTTGGGAGCTGTCTCTCTGTCTTCCTCCGTGGAGGGGCAGCCCTGCCCCAGACACTTCACTTCCTGTGCATGCTCACCTCTTTGCCCAAAGGACCAAGTAGGAAGCAGCCCTGTGCTGCATGACCAGCAGCAGTGATCCCCCTCCCACCCAATGACGTTCTTCACAGGTGCTTTTCTTGTTCAGGCGACACTGCTTCACACAAACTGATGTTTTTTCTTTCACCTGAGTGTGTCTGTAGGGACATTTCCTCCCAGTCAATCACTTTGTCAGCTAAGCACTTTCTTGGTGTGTGTGCGCATGTGTGTGTGTGTGTGTGTGTGTGTGTGTGTGTGTGTGTGTGTGTGTGACGTGCATGAAGATGCCAGAGGTTGGCCTCGGGTATATTTTTGTATCTCTTTTCAATCTCAGGTTTTTGAGTAGGGTCTCTCACCGAACCTGGACCTGGACCTGTTTAGGCTAGACTGACTGACCATTGAGCTCCCGGAATCCTCCTGTCTCCTCCTGCCCTCGGTCCTAGAGTTACAGGTGTGCTCCACGACCCTCAGCTTCTACCACTGAGCTAAATCCCCAACCTGACCCTCAGCTTCTCATGTGGATGCTGACAGTGGGAGCTCAGGTCCTCATGCCTGCACAGGAAGTACTTTTACACCCTACCCCCAAACCATCTCCCACCCCCAAACCATCTCCCACCCCCAAACCATCTCCCACCCCCAAGCCATCTCCCCCACCCCCAAGCCATCACCCCCACCCCCAAACCATCTCCCTCCCCCAAACCATCTCCCACCCCCAAGCCATCTCCCTCCCCCAAACCATCTCCCTCCCCCAAACCATCTCCCCCACCCCCAAGCCATCACCTCCACCCCCAAACCATCTCCCTCCCCCAAACCATCTCCCACCCCCAAGCCATCTCCCTCCCCCAAACCATCTCCCACCCCCAAGCCATCACCCTCCCCCAAACCATCTCCCTCCCCCAAACCATCTCCCCCACCCCCAAGCCATCACCCCCACCCCCAAACCATCTCCCTCCCCCAAACCATCTCCCACCCCCAAGCCATCTCCCTCCCCCAAACCATCTCCCACCCCCAAGCCATCACCCTCCCCCAAACCATCTCCCACCCCCAAACCATCTCCCACCCCCAAGCCATCTCCCCCACCCCCAAACCATCTCCCCCACCCCCAAGCCATCACCCCCACCCCAGCACTTTCTTAATTTAGTCTTGGGGTAAGTTCTGGCTTTAGGAAAGAGTAAAGTTTAATTTTACTTCAGTTCCTCGAATCAACAAGACTTTCCATTTTTAGGTGTATTTTCTTTTCTTAGAGTTGCTGGGATGGAAGCTAGGGCTTTCCGCATGCTAGGCAACACCCTACCACTGAACCACATCCCCAGCAGCTCCACAAGAGTTCCCCTTAGAGGGCTGTGGGGGTGGCGGGGAAGGAAGAAGAGAAGATTAAAATAAAGAGAGCACCACAAACACAAATAACCCTTCCTTCTGACGCCGAGACTCACAGGCAGCCTCGACAGATCTGGACAATGTGGTCTGACACTCTATTTATGGCTGGCGATGAGAAGAAATTGGTTCTTCACCAATTATTTTAAAAGGTAGCACAGCATTGCTGTGAATGTCAAAAAACAAAAAACAAAAAACAAAAATAGAGCCTTTAAGCATGTCTTCCATCTGCCAGCATGCACACTGGCTGAAGAAAGATGGAAACAGCACAGACGGGTGGCACAGGCTTCACTGCCCTGTATGGAGAACACAGGCCAGGGCTCCTGTGTGACATGCAGTGAACCGGATTCTGCCGGTATTAGCCAGTATTCCCCACACCTGTTCACCATTAAAGAGATCGCTCTAACTGGGTGGCAGGTCTGGCCCTGAGATAAGCAGCAGCAGTGACCTTTGCAGACCTGAGCACAACTGAGACCCTGGGGATGACAGCCTGTTCAAAGCCGAGACTGCACAGTGGAGGCCACCAGAATGTCTTGCAAGCCCTTTGTTCATTTTAAGGGTTTCTCTTCCAGGGAACAAGTAAGAGGCAAGATCTGGGTCATCGTCTTGTGGTTTCAGATGTCTGTTTGGATTGGAAAGTGCACAAAAGGAAACAAGCTCTTTCTGGAGTGAGTGCGGAGCTCAGCTTGACAAGAGATCCAGAGACTGTTGAGACACAGTTCTCCACTCAGGAGCTCCACAGTCTGCAAGGAGACAGTGGGGCGGTCAGAGCTGGAAAAATACCACCCCCACCCCATCCCTAGGAGTTTACTCTAGACAAGAAGAGGGAAAAACCCACGTTGACTTCCTCCTATTACTGAGAACAGCCAGGGAGAAGCCCCACCTTGGTATTTGATTTGGCCAAAGCTCAAAATCTCAATGTGAAGGCTTCTTCAGAGTCATTGGATAGCCGAAGGTGAAATGCGGGGGGGGGGGTCATGGCTCTTTGGAAGCACTGATGTCCTGTTTGTTACACACCTGGACTCCAGGCGTGCAGCAGGGAAGGGGACATAGTTCAAAACACAGACTGTCTAGGTTGGAAGCAGGGGGAAGCTTAGTGTACTGTGTTGTTTGAGACAGGTGAATGCCTCTTCCTCATAGGGCTCCACCAGGAGTCTGAGACACTATGTGCCCTCTGAAGAGGTGGGTATGACTGTGCAGACTCACTCTGAAGGGAACGTCCTCCAAAAGATCCCTAGGACAGGAGACTGAGGCTGGGGGCTGCTATGCATCTGGGAGAGGACCCTTGTGGCTGGGGTTAGACTTTTCGTCTGCCCAGGATTCTGGGTATGACTTATTCAGCATCTAGCGTATGGATCTTCCTCCCTCCCACATTTAAATTTTCTCTTCCTTTCAAAATGTCAAACACAAGAACAACCTCCACGAGTATAGCTGATATTGTTATAGTGTGGCCAGTTTCTAGACAGGCCAGCAGCAGAGAAAGTGGCATTCCCTGCATCAGCCAGGTGGAGGCCAGGATGAAGAACGTGGATTCTAGGGTATCAGTCAGCGCTATGCCTGCAAATTTCTCCCAACCACTGGGGAAAACAGAGCCTGAAAAAGAGGGATGTAAAAGATGTGGACACTTAGTAAACAGCCAAGACACAGCGTCAGGGACATTCTTAGAGTTCCCTAAGCTGAGGAGTTAAAGGTGCCTCCCCTCCACCTCCCTATTCATACAGCTCAATTGCGGCAAAGCTTCCTGCTGACTCCAGGGTCCCCTGGAGCTGCCTTCTACCCACTCACCAGCAGTTGTCACAGCCTCTGGGCAGATCCCTTGAGGCCATCTCTGCACCCCCTCACACACATACCGGATGAGCAGCTCCTGGATCCTGGCATTGCCAGGGTGTCACACTCTAAGAACTGAAGAGCACTCCTCAAATCTCTGAGTCTTTCAGCTACAGCTCCTGGGGTTGCCCCCTTTTTAGAGCCCCCCACCCAGCTGTCTCAAGGGTGGTGATGGAAACTGGTATGAGAACAGCCAGAGAGAGG
Organism: Onychomys torridus; assembly: GCF_903995425.1. NCBI lineage: Eukaryota > Metazoa > Chordata > Mammalia > Rodentia > Cricetidae > Onychomys > Onychomys torridus. Next base: position 61,128,228 of record NC_050453.1, read on the forward strand.
GAGACAGTGTAAACCTAGGTGGCCTTGAGTTCACAGCAAGAGTTCCTGCCGCTGCTCCTGGGTTCTCAAATATAGCTGGGTGCTACTGCACCTGGTACTATTGATTCTAGAAAGTTCTTTGGCAAGCACCAGTTTACCCTGATGTAGACCATGCTGACCTTCAAGACTCTATTATCGGAATCGTTCCTTCCTCGGTGGCCACGTGTCTCACCACTCCTTCACGCTTTCCGGTCCCCCAGTCTCCAGTGTCATTCTGCTGGGCTGACTTTTAGCCTCGCCCACTTCCACCCCTTTCTTCCGACAGACTCTTACTCATCCTTCCTCCCTAGCCATGACATCATTTTCTTCCAGAAGTTCTCACACACAGAGTCTGTGATGCCGATCCCCAGGACGGTCTGCACCATCGTCAAAGGACCTTAGTCAACACCTCTTGACTTCTCCATCCCAGAACCACACTGTGCTCCTTGAGAGCAGGAAATGTGTCTTCTGTTAATTTTATTTGTCACCTTATCACAAGCACACAGGGCTGCAAATCAGTTATTTGAATTTGTATATCTTGAGTGTCTTCCGAAGACAGGCTCGTCCCTCTCTGGAAGCTAGCCTCGGCACACTCAGGCTCCTGAGAGACGTATCCCTCCGTTCCCACTATCCCGAGTCCTGTCAGTGTCTATTAGAGATGGGAAAACCCAAGGTGTCTCCCACTGTCACAAACCAAAGCTCTCCTGACACCTGATAAATGAGTTCCCTCCCCACAGGCCAAGCCGTTCTGATTCCACACTCCCCAGCACACACCAGCTGATTGTCCTGACTCAGTTCTGACACTTTCTCCCTGGGGAGAGGGAAAGATTTCACAGGTGACAGCTCAGTCCCAATCCAGCCTCTCCAGACGTGGGGTTGTACAACCTGTGCTCCTACCCAGCTGGGCTCCGTAGCAAGGACTCACCGGCTGCTTTTGCTGAGGGTTGCTTTTGCGGACTCCTCCTCAGTTGGGCCTGCAGGTGCCCTACAGGGAACTAAAAGCAGATTAAGAACTTGGCATCTCTGCCTCCATTTTGCACCTGTTTCCTTTGCTTTGTGTATTTCTGTTCACCAGAGATTCCAGGAACAACGGTCTGACCAAGAAACATCTTGTGACTGGAGTGGACCTGGAGTGGCATCTACCCCAAGGCAGCCATGGCTTTCTTCTTTCAATAAGGCCCACTTGACCAATTCTGAGATAATAGTCAACCGGCTCACACTCTGACTGAGGCTAATGAGTCATTTCATGTTTTTTGTCCCCGTTTCTGTCTCCTGCCTCTGCTGATTGAAGTCTCTTCCTGTTCTTCACCATCACTTCCCATTTGTTTGTTTATTTTTTGGTTTTGTTCTTGTTTTCTTTAGATTTATTTATTTATTTATGTGGATGAGTGCTCCATTTGTATGTATGCCTGCATGACAGAAGAGGGCATCAGATCTTATTATAGATGGTTGTGAGCCACCATGTGGTGGCTGGGAATTGAACTCAGGACCTCTAGGGGAGCATGCAGTGCTCTTAACCACTGAGTCATCTCTCCAGTCCCTGTTGTTGATTTTAAGATAGGATTTCACTCTGTGGCCATGGCTGGCTTGGAACTTGCTATGTGCATCGATTATTTGGCTGTTAGACAAGTGGCTGAACCTGATTTTTTTGGGGGGGGGGTCCCTCAGGCCAGCTGAGCGTCAGAGTGTGATACTGCCTCAAAACAAACAGCAAGCAGGTGGAGGTGAGGTGGAGGTCTGAGCTGCTGCTGGCCAGTGGAGAAGCCCTAGAGTGACAAATTAAGAAACTAGGTCATGTGCACTTCCTTTCAACTGATTCCAGGATTCTGATCTGTAGGAACCAACTGGTGCATGTGCAAATGCACACACACATACACACAGGCACGCATGCACTCTGGCAGCTTCTTAAGGGTGCTTTCTTCATTTGGTTTATTCCTTGTCCAGTGCTCTTCCCTCTGGTCTGTAATATAGAGGGTATTAGAGCCAGAAGCTCTTTCCCCCAATCTTCCTCGCTGCTCTGGATTAACTATGACATGGAGCTGGGGATGAGCTACAGATAATCCTTTATGCCCTCCCTTAAATGCTGGTCTGATAGCCTGAGCAGAGCTTGGTGCAGCAGTAATAACGTATCAGGCCAATGTCTGTGAGTCAGTTTTCCCCCTCTTCCTCCTCCTCCTTTCTTTTTCCAAGACAGGGTTTCTTTGTGTAGTCCTGGCTGTCCTGGACTACACTCAGTAGAACAGGATGGCCTGTTCAAACTCAGAGATTGTCCTGCCTCTGCTGGGATTAAAGATATGTGCCACCACACTTGACTTATACTTTTAAAAAATTATTTGTGTGTGTGTGTGTGTGTGTGTGTGTGTGTGTGTGTGTGTGTACAGGTGTTTTGCATGCATGTGTATCTGTGTATCGCATGCATGCAGTGCCCATGGAGACCAGGTGTCTTATCTGAAACTGGAGTTGCAGACAGTTGTGAACCACCATGTGGGTGCTAGAAGTCAGACCTAGGTCCTCTGGAAGAGCAGCCTGTGTTCTTAACCACTGAGTCAACTCCTCAGCCCCTTCATGGTTAGAATAGTTGCTGTGAGCATCTCTTGATATTTCCAATAATGTAGTTATTTTCAAATGAACTTTTCATTTTTTTGAGATTCATTTGTATGTGTATGGGTGTTTTGCCTACAAGAATGTCTTTGTACTGTGTGCGCAGTGCCTGCAGAGGCCAAAAGAAGGTGTTGGATCTCCCTGGGACTGGGGAATTGAACCTAGGTCCTCTGGAAGAACAGTAAGTTTTCCTAACCACTGAGCAATCTCTCTAGCCCCTCAAAGTTTCTTAATCACAATGAGATGTGTCCCTGGGCATTGGGTGGGTATAGAGAGTTGTTGGAACATTGTTAAAATTGCTGTGATCATTAGTGATATGTTCGAAAGCATTATTTTGTGATCTCTCTTATGTTCACTTTCTTGTAAGTAGGCAAAGTTGTTGGGGATAGGTCTATGTGACTCACTACTTAGCAGCTGGACTGTCTCTTACTGCCCAAGCCGCCTTGAGCAACAGGACTGTCTGTCTAACAGCTACCTGGACCACCCTTAAGCCAACACCACCCGTCTTGAACACTCCATAGATGCCTTAGGACAATTGTGCAAAAGACAGCAGCTGAGAGGTGGAGCCTCAGTTTGTGCCAGACTGTGCACTCCCAAGCCTGAAGGAACCTTTCAAACTGGGCCACAGGGGCACACTTATCCAGTGCAGGAGGAACCTTTCTAACTGGGCCACAGAGGGCACACTTATCCAGTGCAGGAGGAACCTTTCTAACTGGGCCACAGAGGGCACACTTATCCAGTGCAGGAGGAACCTTTCTAACTGGGCCACAGAGGGCACACTTATCCAGTGCAGGAGGAACCTTTCTAACTGGGCCACAGAGGGCACACTTATCCAGTGCAGGAGGAACCTTTTGAACTGGGCCACAGAGGGCACACTTATCCAATGCAGGGGCTGCTACCACTGATGGGAGCCTTACAGACCAGTTAGTGCTGCCCACCAAGCTGACTGTGACTGGTCTAAACAACCCATCCCTGGGTACGCAAGGGGACTCCTTAAGCTCCCCTAGTGCGCTGACTGGCAGACACATTCCTATCCTGACATAACGGTTTCCTGGAAATAAAATGTCATCCTGGAGGGGGCTCCTTAAGACTCAGAAAGTCCCAAGTTGAAAGGTCCCTTCAGGAAGGAGCAGGGAGGCTCATATGAGACTCAGGAAGTATACCGACTTAACAGTCTGGGAAAACTAAAGCTCACAAGGTTCGAGATATAGAAGCAGCAAAGCAAGCTGGGAGGTAGTGGCCCAATATTCAGTGTGGCCTCAAACCCAGACCAATGACTCATTGCAATGAATGCTTGCTTGCAAAGATGTATGGACTCAAGGGTACACTGTGTGACTCACTGTGACACACTACAGCTTCCATGATGAGATTTCTCTCTCTCTCTCTCTTATTTCTTTTCTTTTAAGTTTTATTTTACTGTATCTTGGCGGGAAGGGGAGATGAATGGGATCAAGATGCATGATGTGAAATCCGTAAAGAATCAAGTTAAATTAGGAAAAACAAAAAAACAAAACAAAGATCCACAAGGGGACTCAGACACTGCCCAGTGCCTTGTGAGCCAACGTCACCGGGCACTGCCCCTGAGACCCAGACTTCCAGGCACAGCTGCTGAACAGCCTGACAAAGTCCGGTAGCCTCAGAGGCAGCCATAGCGGGTAGTACTGTTTTGATATTGGCCGCTAGGCTTGGGAACAACCTGTTACCATGAGAACCTGATTCTGGAGCTCCGGGCCTTGGTTTCACAGCCCCCAAATGCCCATTTGATTGTGTAAGAAGCTTTGGGGGGCTTTGACAGGACCACCTGACAGCTGAAGAGGTGTTTGCCTGCAGGAGCCTGGGACCCGTCAGGTATGGAGAGGAGAGGAGGGGAGAGGAGAGGAAAGGAGAGGAGAGGAAAGGAAAGGAGGGGAGGAGAGGAGAGGAGAGGAGAGCAGAGGAGAGCAGAGGAGAACAGAGGAGAGCAGAGGAGAGGAAGAGAGATTATAAGAAGGTGGCAGATGATGAAAGGTGTGAAGGAACCCGAAAGGAGATCCTGTGGGCTCCAGCTGCAGGTTGAGTTCCAAAGAGCTGTGAAATCTTCCGAGCTAAGAGTCTTAGACTAAGCTGTAACACTGGCTGCTGCCCAGGGCCAGGGACCTGATACCCGAGGCTAGCACATCAGCGCCTGCTTCCACCTGCTGCTGGAGGAGGCAGAAGCTTCTAGCAGCCAGCATCGGAACGGCTTTCCTCCCATCTACCCAAGATTTCTCTCCAGGCAGAGCAGACGTTGCTAGCTAGTGGATGACAACAATATTTTCGACGGTGGATTCATTTGAATAAGATCCTATTTACTTATTTCCCATAATCTTACATATTTTAAACTCTAGACTTTTTAGGATAAGAATAAAACTGTCTATTTAAGCAACCCTTAGTAGAGTTTGGTGTTCCTTGCAATTTGCACAGTATATACAGTATGTAATATTTTGTGGGCAGGGCGGTGGTGGCCCATGCCTTTGATCCCAGCACTCGGGAGGCAGAGGCAGGCGGATCTCTGTGAGTTTGAGGCCAGCCTGATTTATAGAGTGAGTTCCAGGATGGGCTCCAAAGCTACACAGAGAAACCCTGTCTCGGAAAACAAACAAACAAACCACACACACACACACACACACACACACACACACACACACACACACACATTTTGGGGTGTATGCTGGTTAGTTTTTGTCAACTTGACACAGACTAGAATCACCTGTGAAGCAGGACCCTCAGTTGAGGAACTGCCTCCATCAGATTGGCCTGTGGGCATATCTGTGGGACATTTTCTTGGTTTACGATTGAAGTAGGAGGGCCCAGCACAGTGTGGCCAGGACCACCCCTATGCAGGTGGCCCTGGGTTAAATAAGAAAGCAGACTGAGTGAACAGCACTCCTCCAAGGCCTCTGCTTCAGTTCCTGCCTCCAGGTTCCTGCTTGAGTTCCTGCCCTGACTTCCCTCAGTGATGGATTGTGATGGGGGAAAATGTGAGCCAAATTAACTCTCTCCTCCCCAGGTTGGTTTTGGTTGGTGTTTTACCACAACAATAGAAAGCCAGCTAAGGGAGTGGGGACCAGCATCTCACTATGCTGCCCAGGTTGGCCTAGTAGCTGAGAAAACAGGCACACCCCACACACCTGGTTAGTATAGCTTTTGAAAACCATATTTTCAAGAGAGAGATGGCCAGTCCCGCCTATCCTTTCCCCTGCCTTGCTAATGGCTGTTCACCTCTTTATTAGCCCATCAGGTGTTTTAGACAGGCACAGTAACACAGCTTCACAGAGCGCAACATACACAAAAGCAACACATCTTAAAATAATATTCCCTAACAGGCTCACAAGGCTCATATCTGAGCTCACAGAAGAAACAATCGCTGGACAGGGGAGCCCAGAAGCACAGCTTTTCCCAGCCCTCCCCATGCTCCGGAAAGGACAGCTTCACTCACGCACCCAGAAAGTCTCACAATAAACCCGGGGGCTCACCAAGCTGGCCCGGAGTCCTGCATTTTTTTTTCCTGTTCAGTCTGTCTTCAGTGTCCTATCTGGGGCAAACAGACACTTGTTTCCATCTTACCAGGAAAAGTCACCGAGTACCAACAGACATCGGAAAAATCAGCCTCTTCCTCAAAGGATTCTGATGAAAACCGGAGATAAAGCCGGGTGCAGTCACGGAGCAAGAACCCATCAGAGTCTGAGGGATTGCGGTGGAGGAGGGGCAGATTTGTGCCGTCTCAAGGTCACTGTCATCATTATGCAAAACTGGAAATGTCACCACTGACTGGAGAGTTGGACACATTTTATTGAGAATATAATTTTCTCTTTGTTTCTATGTTCTGTACTAGCAAGTGATCTGGTATAAGAATGTGAAGCCTCTTTGTTTGGTGAAAACAGGGGGCAAGGAGGAAACAGGGTAGGGAGAGAGGGAGGGAGGGAGGGAGGCCCAGGCACTTTCCTTTACAGAAGAGCTCTCTGCTCTGATGTATTAGCACATTTAATGATGGCTTACTTGACTTACAGACCATCATGCACGTAGCCCTTGCTCCTCTACCTAGCTGAACCCAGATGCAGCCTGGAGAGCCAGTATTTGGGCAGGGAGCTCACGGGGCAGAGGGGTGGGGTGCTGCCTGGCTGTAGCCATGGCCCTTCTGCTTTGCCCCTAAAGGGATTAACGCAAGAGTGGCTTCTTTTCCACAGTTATATAGACGAACAACACAATGATGAAAATGCCAAGGATGGCCAGCTTCAAGCTCCACGGGATGCTGTTCCCAGGGTTCTGGCACAGGATGCTGTTCCCAGGGTTCTGGCGCAGGAACCTGCTCCCTGGGCTCTGGTGCCCTTGGCAGGAGTCCTCTTTGGTGAAGCATCCATGCTGGGTCCTCGGAATTAGTCTTGCAGCACACCTGTGGAAACATTTCAGCGGCTTCTAGGACTGTAATCTGCTGCTCCTTGATCGTCTTTTAGGGTAAATGTGCAACCCAGTAACCCATGGGAGCAGCCCTCGACCCACTGAAAACCTGTGCTAATGTCTGCATGTATCAACCCCTGTCAGCCCGGAGGACTGTCAGTGCTCCAGGGCATCTCCTTCCACTTTCACTGGCCTTTGAACTACTCCGTGCTGGCAAAGTCTGGCTCCAGCAACTTGTGGACTCTGAATTCCCCAATGGGAGGCCGTACACGTGACAGGAACTCATAACAGGCCCTAACCTCCTCCCTGCACAGACTCTGCACCACCTTCCAAGGTGTACACAGAAGTGCTTTTCAATCTTCCTTAAACTCGACATTTAAAGCAGGGAGAGGGTTTAGCACTAAGTACCTGAGGGACCACCTGTGTGACCTCTGACCTTACGTTCCGGCTACTCTAGTCCTGCAAGACCAGCTAATGTTTTCTCAGAAGTTAGAGAACGTCAGCCAGGGAAGGCAGAAAGGTCAGAAGTCAAAGTCATCCTTAGCTAAAGAACAAATTCAAAGCAATCTATGATACATGTGACCATGTCTTATACACCCCCTAGCCCACCATAAAATAGTTATGGAATTTTGTAGAACATTAGGGGAGTTGTGTGGTTTGAATCATTGGTTGGTATTTGGAGATTGAACCTAGAGCCTCATGCTCTCCCACTGAACCACACCTTAGACCCCCACTTCTGAGTAATAAACTCACCTGTAGTCTAACTTTTATCACAGCCATGCCCCCTTTAAAATATGAGCTCTTATCCAGTTTCCAAAACACAACCAGCAACAAATCTCTCAATGAGCACAAATGAGGCCTTGGGTTCTGGTCTGGGTTCCTTGAGACTTTTGACATCCCATCAACACCCTCCCCTTTCCAACACCTGTTTGTTTGTTTGTTTAATCTCCAAATATGAATGATGATGAGATATAGACTTTGGCTTTGCAATCATGTGGTCTCAAGTCTGTCTTCTCTCTCAGCGGGTCCTCTTCAGGTTCAAACCCTTTACAGACCTCTGAATAATGAATCCCACCCTCCAATAATATCTAGGTCTTCTTATGCTACCAAAGGTTTTACCTGAGGCTGGGAGTGCAGTTCAGGGTAGAGCTCTTAGCTAGCATGCCCGAGACCCTAGGACACAGGAATATCAGGCTTTACCTGACTCCCTTGGCGGCTTTCTGGCTCAGGTAGATGTCTACGGTCCCTCTTTTACTAGGAGAAGCCTCGGGTTTCTGCTATAAAAAGAAAATGCCAACAACAATTTATTTGCAATGTCTTATAACTTGGTTTTTGTTCTGGAAAAAAAAAAAATCAACCTGAAAATTGACCCAAGTTTGAGGCACACAGGGTAGTTTAATACTTGAGTTTGTCAGTGGTCAGCAAAAGCACTCAGTGTCACGAAGTGATACTTGACTTCAGTGACTGGCAGGAGGACAACAGACACCTGGATGACTCCGGTCACAGAGCAAAAACAGCATTCCGTTACTAAGCATGAACTCCATTTGTCTTTTTTTTTAAAACTAATTTTTTTACTTGAAAATTGTTTTCTCTTTCTTTCTTACACTTAAAAAATAAATGTATCATTTCCATGTAAATAATAGTTGTTGAAATAAATGTTGTCTGTGAACAAGTACTAGAAAATGTAGGAAATGAACCATTTCTCTTCATGAGAACATAACTTGGAACAACTGTGTTTTCTTTTTTCAAAGACTTCTCTCTCTCTCTCTCTCTCTCTCTCTCTCTCTCTCTCTCTCTCTCTCTCTCTGTGTGTGTGTGTGTGTGTGTGTGTCTGTCTGTCTGTCTGTCTGTCTGTCTGTCTGTCTGTCTTGTTTGTACAGGTGCCCAGGGAGGCTTGAAGAGGGTGACAGACCCCCTGGAGCTGGAGTTACAGGTAGTTGTGAGCTGCCAGACATAGGGCTCTGGGTATTGAACTCAGGGTCTCTGTAAGATCAAGATGCACTCTTAAATGCTGAGCCACCTTTCCAGCCCCTGTCTTTTCTTTTATTTAAAAAAAAAAAAGAAAAAGAAAAAGAAAAAGAAAAAGAAAACAACTTTGGGGACTGGAGAGCTAGCTCAGCAGTTAGGAGCACTTACTGCTCTTACAGAGGTCCTGAGTTAGGTTCCTAGCACCCACATGAGGTGCCCATAAACTTACATAGGCACACACACATGCACATAAATAAAAATAAGTAAAAAGTAAATCTTCAAAACTAAAAATACATCTTTTATTTTTGTAAATTCTTATATTTACGTATTTGGATGCCTGTGTGGGGATACACGTGCAAATGTGTGTTAAAGGTTGATGCTGCCTGGAGCTGACATCAGCTGCCTTCCTCAACTGCTCTCCACCTTGTGTATTGAGGCCCAGTCTCTTGCTTGATCCCACAGCTCACTGATTCAGCTACTCTGGCCAGCCGGTTTACTCCAGGGATCACGGGTCTCTGCTTCCTAGGAGCTGAGGTTTCAGGTATATACCCTCCCAGTTCACTATTTATGTGGGTGCTGGAGATCTGACCTCTGGTCCTCACAGTTTTATTGCAAATGCATTACCCACTAAGCCATCTTTTCAGCCCATATTGTTCAATAAAATGAAAAGCCATAGCCTTTTGTTTCTTGTTTGTGAGACAGAGCTGTCAAGATGAAGGTGTTAACATACACAGATGACTAAAACCCCTCCTGGCATGGAAAAAAAAACATCCAGCAAGTATTAATAGTAACGATTGTGTTAGTTATTATTAATTCTGAAACAGAAATACACAGAGGTCCTCAGGAGCAACAGAGATGGTCTCATCTCAGGTATGCATAATTCAGGGACTGAAGTTTCTGGATGCTCACTAACGCCCCCACTGGCAGGTTCTAGGTCCTTGTTGAGAAAATTCAAAGAGTGAAATTTAGTACAACAAAGGGTGAATTTCTAAAATCTTTGATTACAGAGAGAGCTTAAAGACCAGCACAATTCCTTACTACATCCTAAATCTTATCCTTATACTCACAGGTAAACATGTAGCTACCTCCCTCATCAAAAGTTCTCTTACAGCAAATGGAGACATCACAGAAAATCAAGCCGGATGCGATGCAGAGATCAACAGACTGTGGGGAGCCCAAGCTCATCAGATACACCTGTACCACAGTTCCTGCATCAATGGCTGAAGGAACATTTCAGAAGAGGTGGGTGGAAAGCTGGTGAGGGCCAGAATATTCCAGGAAGTCTGCCATGAAACATTCTCTCATAGAAATGGCCACAAAAACAAGACCAGAACATAAGGACATTAACAGGCCTACTAACACGGAGTGGGGGAAATCCTACGGGTCTCAGGCCTGGACTAGAAGCTACAGAAAAGAGCTGAGGGCCGAGGAAAGAAGACTTAGCCTGGCTCATGGTGAGCACCCCATTTGGTTATCCAATCAAAGAAAGCCCCCAAACCATATACACACAAACAACAAAAACAGACTTGGCAGGTTGTGTTTATATATTTCCCCACACATATACGTATATGTATATTTGTAACAATAATGAGAAGAAGAGGCTGTCGATTTGAAAGTGGTGGGGAGACACGGAAGGGTTGGAGGGAAAGGAGGTGGGAGGGACTGCAGGAAGGGAAGGGAAGGAGAAAAGTACCGTCATTGTATTTTAATTTAAAAGGTAAACTTTGAAAAGAAGAGTTTGCTGCGGAAAGAGGAGCACAAGAAAGGATGTCAGAAGGTCAGATGAGCATCCTACGGGAGGGGCCCCTGAACGGAGCTGCCACCGAGCTGTGCAGGGGCTTTCCCTCGGTGCTCAGTTCCCTCACCCAACCAGCAAGGTGATCGCAAGTGGCTCACACACTGCTCACCACAGGAGAGTGGTCACACTTTGAAGTCCCTGCTCAGTAGGCACTGACCTTGGCTGACCTGCCAACGGCTAGCCTTGGCCAGCGTTGTGGGTCCCTGCCCTTGCCAAGGTCTTCCAGCCATCAGCTCACTGAGGTGTAACTGCAGCTCTTCTTGGTAAGCTCACATTTAGCTCCTTGTCTAGGGGTCTGGGGTAGCCTCCTTCCTGGAATAATAGTTGGAGGCTTTTCCCAAGCTGTTTCACCTACAGTTAAGAATACATGAAAAGGCAGCAGACTCCTACACGTGTTCCTTGTGGGACATCGTGAGTGCTGGTGGCCTGCAGACACTGGCTTTGTTTGGTCTGAGTTCTAGCTTCCTCCTACTGCTCACCTGAGTTACCTCACACTCAGCTGCAAACCCTTCTATCTGTTATCCTTACTCTTTCCTTCTCTTTCTTTCTCTCTCTCTCTCTCTCTCTCTCTCTCTCTCTCTCTCTCTCTCTCTCTCTCTTTCTTCTTTTTTTCCCCCGAGACAGGGTTTCTCTGTGTAGTTTTGGTGCCTATCCTGGATCTCGCTCTGTAGACCAGGCTGGCCTCGAACTCACAGAGATCCGCCTGCCTCTGCCTCCCGAGTGCTGGGATTAAAGGTGTGCGCCACCACCGCCTGGCCCTTACTGGTTTCAAACTGACTTTTTAAACCTTAACATCTGTTTTCACTATAATAATTTCATGTTACTGGTTTTCTTTTTTTTTTCTTTTTTCTTTTTTTCCCTCCCTCTGTGGTGCTGGGGATCAAACTCTAGTTTTTCCTCAGTTGTTCATTCATACTTAATATTCAGTCCTCGAAGGATGTCCAGCTCTCTCGTTGACTACCATTCACCAAGCTCTAGGCCCAGACACCACTGACTCACAGAGGTCTAGTGGACGGACACAGCCCCTTTTCCTGGTAAGGTTGTTGGTCCATTTTGGAAATTGAGACACAGAAAGGTTAAGAACCTTGACTGGAGTCATACAGTATTAATGGAGAATCCTGTGCTCAGACATTGCAGCAGCCTCCTCTGTTCCTCTCGCTTTCTAAAACTAATTTCTGTAGGAAGCTTAATCACTCTCACCCCTGCACACGGCTCCTTGGCTCTGTGTTTTGTGGCCCTAACCTATATATGTTATAGTGTACTTAACCGGACATTTTATCTACTCAGAAAACATTTGCTGCGTTTTTGAGATTTATTTCTTTGTCTTCCCATTCATTTAATGTGTATACATATACATTCCTGAGTGTGTGAATACACACCATGTTTGTGCCTTGCCCAAGGAGGCCAGAAGAAGGTGTTGGATCCTCTGGAACTAGACAGTTGTCAGCCACCATGTGGGTGCTTGGAACTGAACCCAGGTCTCCTAGAAGAGAAGCAAGTGTCCCTAACCACTGAGCTCTCCCTCCTATATGTTCTGTTTTGCTGACATGTCAGGAGGTCTGTGGACACTGAGACCACACACTGGCCAAGCCACAGACAGCTAAGCATGGAGAGTCACTGTGTAAGCACTCCATTAACTAGATCTTGGTCAATTGGCTCTCACAGCACTATGTCCTGTTTCTCTTGTCCCCCTGGAATCCCAGGACTTGAACAAGAAAACAGGGCAACCAGTCAATCACTGAAGAGAGGACTGGCTGCCTCAATAGAACAATAACCAAGGCCAACCAAGGGGACATCTGACCATAAAACCAGAGAGGCTGGACCTGGGTATGTGTGGCATGTGGGACAACACAGGGGACAGTGGCATCTTGAGGTTTCCAGAGCAAAACTCTGGTCTCTGAATGCTCTCATGATGCTCACAGGAACACCAAACCTGGTAACCAGACTGTCGTGGACCCATTGGCAGATCGTTGGCCTGGTAGAGCAAAAAGGTATGAACACCCCACCTAGTTCTGACCACAGCCATGGGAAGGCTGCGGTCTGTCTGTCCCTGCCTTCTCTGTCCTTCCTAGAGAGGATCTCTCACCAGGGGCCCAGATGCTCAAATGGCCTGCAACTGTGCCCCTCTCTGCTCACGGGCCTGCTGGTCCCAGCCACCTCCTAAACACAGGTTCTCAGGCACAGTTCTCCTCCAAGGTCCCCACAGCCATGTCTGCTCAGCAAGAGGCATTTTGTGCTGTTCTCAAGGGTACTGGAAGATCTTTCTGTTGAGCAAATTCCATTTTTAAAAGCCTTTGACTTAGAGAAAAATTTAAACATACACAAAAGTAGACAATAGTGTAGCGAGCCTCCGCATGTCTGCCGCACACCACTTTCTTTCTTGAAGATAGAAATAGGAATGTTAACTAAAGCACTTAAGATAGAAGTCTATTGCAAAATAAAATTACAGGATTTCACGGCTCTTAGGCAATCAAATACTCCCTCCTCTTTCTTCCTGTCCTAAGTAGTTTTAGCTCCTTTATTCCTTTTTTTCCCTTTTGGTTGAGATTACATCTTGCAATGTTGCCCAGGATGGCTGAATCCCTGGACTTGAGACATTCCTGTGCCTTAATATCTGACAAGCTGGGCTACAGGTGTGGAACATGCACTGGTCTACCCTAGTTCTTGTTTGTTTCAAGACAGGGCCTCTTTATGTAGCCCTGGCTATCCTGAAACTCAGCATGTCCTTGAATTCACTGAGATCCTCCTGCTTCTGCTTCCTGAGTACTGGTCTACCCTATTTTTTAATAAATTTTTTATACAGATGTGTATGTGTGTGTGTGTGTGTGTGTGTGTGTGTGTGTATACCTCATTCACATACAGAGTTCTTGTGTAGTATGTAAAAGGTGCACTTTTTTTCAATACAGAGTAATTATGGCCTGTCCTCTTGAATGAGTATCATCCGAACTACTAAAATACCAATAATATTATAAAGACTGTATCTCGGGAAAGGGTTACCAATATGTCAACTGGCAAACAGTAGAAAATCTTATACACACAGCAACATCAGCTGTCCACACACTGGATCTTCACACAAATAAATCTATAAGGAAATAACAAAAACAAAACAAAACCAGGTTTTGCAACAATTGGTATCTGGGGATGATTTATATTTCATCTTTTCTTTTCCCCCGGAGACAAGGTTTCTATGTGTAACCCTGGCTGTCCTAGAACTCACTCTGTAGACCAGACTGTCCTGAACTCAGAGATCCACCTACCTCCTGAGTGCTGGGGTTAAAGACATGCACCACCACCACCCAGCTTTATATTTCATCTTTTTAAAAATTCCTTTAAAGTTATAATTTGATCTCCTCCATAAACACCATTTACAATGGAACAAAAACATACTGGAGTTCATTATAATAATGTCCGAGCCAGGATAGACACCCTGACAAGATGGAATGTCCTCGCTTCCTTTGCAATTTTTATTTCTGTTTGAGATGAGGTCCCATATGTCTCTGCCTCCATTTCCACATCTGTGGACAAGCTTAATAGAAGCCCCTTCCTCATAAGCTAGCTTTGAGATTGAGCTTATTTCCATAACTAGTATTACAAAGAGAATGCATGGCTTATTGTATGGGCACATCTCTGATGTCTTGTGTTTATCATGATAGCCATAGCCAGCACTGGGCTCCTGATAAGCAGGATCCTGATAAGCAGAGATGTGGTCCCATATTTGAGATATATCCTTGGCTGGCCTAGAACGCACTATGTAGGCCAGGCTGTCCTCGAACTCAGAGAGTGCTGCAATTAAAGACACGCACCCCCCCCCTGCCCAGCATATCTACGCTTCTTTTTCCCCATGTGCTATGGGATGTCCTGTATGTTGTGAATAGATGTTGCTATGATTGATTGATAAATAAAACACTGATTGGCCAGTAGCCAGGCAGGAAGTATAGGATAGGCAGGAAAAACAGAGAAGAGAGACTGGGAGGTGGAAGTCTAGGGGAGATGCCAGCCTGCCGTACAGGGAGCAATATGTAAAGGCAAAAGGTAAAGCTATGGAATACGTGGTAATATACAGATTAACAGAAATGGGCTGAGTTAAGTGTAAGAGCTAGTCAGTGATAGGCCTGGGCTAATGGCCCAGCAGTTTAATTAATATAAGTTTCTGAGTGATTATTTTAAAATTGGTTGCAGGGTCTGTGGTGCTGAGCAGGACTGGAGAAAACTCCAGCTACACCCGGGTCCAGAGCTGCAATCTATAAAACATTCAGAGCCCAGTGCTGGCCTGGGCATGGTGGTACATGCCTGGAAAGGTAGTACACAGGAGGCTGAGGCAGGAGGATCCCTTCAAGTTTAAGACCATACTGGACTACAGACAGGGAACATTTTTTTGTCTCTTTTTATAGCCCTGGCTGTCCTGGGACTTGCTCTATGAATTCCAGGCTGTCCTAGAACTCACAGATATCCATCTGCCTCTGTCTCTGAAGTGCTGTGTTTAAAGGTGTGATTGTGGCCATCTATCTCACTGGAGATTGAGTGAAGCATGAAAGGAGGGCGGGGATAGGGTGGGGTGAGGTGGGGGTGTTCTGGCAGAGCAGGGGGAGGTGTGTTCTCCTTTGCTTCTTGACTCTCTTCACTACACCCCTGAAAGCAAGTCAGAAAATCCTGCTTATCAGGAGCCCAGTGCTGGCCACGGCCGTCATGATAAACACAAGACGTCAGAGATGTGCTAATGCAGTGAGCTGTGCCTTCTCTCTATAATACTAGCTACGGAAATCAGCTCGATCTCAAAGCCAGCCTGTGAGGAAGGGGCTCCTGTGAAGCTCGTCCACAGATGAGGAAACAAACAGGAGGGAGCATGTCAGCAGCTTGCTCTGGCTCTGAGGCTGGTGAGGGGATGGAGCCAGGAGGCAGCCCCAGCTGGACAGCCAAGCCCTCGCTCAGCATCACCGTACCAGACAGTGCGACAGTGCGGCTCCATTAGGTGGTTGGAAACAGTATGTTCTGAACATCTATTATCTTTGGTATTCGGTGTGCCTCGAGTCCCTTACTCCCCTAAGATCCCAGGAAGTAATTATGGGCACTATTTTGTGGATGAAGAAATAGAAACTCAAGACGTTAAATGATTTGCCTGAACTCAATCAATAAAGGAATAGTTAGATTTTAAAGCTTGGTTTTGTTCTTTCTTTTTTTGTTCTTACCTTCTGTGGCACTAAGGCTAGAAGCCATAGTCTTGAGCATGCTGGGAAAAACTTTCTGAATGAACTCAGCAGTCGCTCTGATACTCACATCTTAATCCCAGATATTATGCCTTCAAACCTTTGAAGATTTTTTCCCTATTAGAAAATTTGTCATTGAAAACACACCAAAACATCTCTTTAAACTTTCCATTAATTAATAAATTATCAAATCATTATTTCCCAGTGGAAGCAATATTTATAACCATTTGTTCTGTTCCCAGGCGTTTCTGAAATTTCTGAGAAATAGCCTTTTTCTTAAGACTTTTCCAGGTGGACTATTTTGCACTAATTCTGGCCTACTTAAGCATATCATATTGACTCTGAAAGTGGATTGTATATAAGATACTGAATCACCCTGTGTTATATTCTAATTAACTACAAAACACTGGGTTACCACCTAGGGCCAGCATGAACAGTAATCAGCCTGTATTCCCATTAAGGCGTTCTGCCCTGACTCACATTTGGGGCTGAAGAGATGACTCAGTGATTATGAGTAGGAACTGCTCTCCCAGAGGGCCAGAGTTTGACTCCCAACACCCATGTCCCAGCTATCAATAACTCCAGAGCCCAAGTCTCTGGCCTCCATGGGCTCCACACACACAACCCCTTCACCTCCAAGCACATAATTAAAATAAAATAACTCTTAAAAAAATTACACTTGTTTTGTTTTGTTTTCTTGAGACAGGGTTTTTCTGTGTAGCCCTGGCTGGAACCACAGAGCCCTGGAACTTGCTCTATAGACCAGGCTGGCCTTGAACTCACAGAGATCTGCCTGCCTCTGCCTCCCTCCCGAGTGCTGGGATTAAAGGCTTGTACCACCGTACCAAGATTATACTTGATTTTTGAAAAATGGCCTAACTTGACAAAAGCCACCACTAATTGTCCACAGAGAAGCACAAGGTTGCATTTTCAAACGCTTTTTATACTTTGGATGCAAAGCTAGTCAAAATTTCATGAGCCAACACCTCCATTTACAAAAGTAAAGAAAGGGGCTGGAAAAATTTCTGCCCTTCCTTGTTCCTGTTCTTCTAGGGACATCTTGCTCTTGCACTTGGTAGAGTCAGGATCTCTAGGGCTTGGACACGGCAGTCTCTCCAACATGACAGAGTCCCTAGCCACTCTAGTTTGTTAATGATATCCATGTATATGGTTTATATGTAGATTTGGACATTTACATGGATGATATAGCAAATCTGAAGTTATGACCAGTTCTCAGGAAGTACAAAAAAAAAAAAATTCTTCTGATTTAGAGCACCCTAAAGTTGGGTTAATCCCAAACCAGGTGCTGGTGGCACACGCCTTTAATCCTAGCACCCAGGAGTAGAGGCAGGAAGATCTCTGGGGCCAGCCTGGTCTACAGAGAGTTGCAGGACAGCTAGAACTCCATCATGAAACTCTGTCTCAAAAAAACAAAAGCAAACACAAAAACAAAAAAACAAATTTGGGTTAATCCCAAATCCCTTATTCACTAAACTGATTATAGCCAAAGTTCTCATAATAACATCCCACTTTTACTTTACTGGTTTTACCTGAATCTTTTTAAAATCAAGTTTCATTTAGAAGATAAAGCTACGCTTGTGCTGGCAGCATTTGGGAGGTAGAGGCAAGAGGACCAGGAGTTCAAAGCCAAGGTGGGCTACACAGCAAGGATGATTCCGCTCAGGGCCACATGAAACTCTTCTACCAAAAAAACCAAGACAGGGGCTGGAGAAATGGCTCAGTGGTTAAGAGCATCCAGTTTGATTCCAGCACCCACATCAGGACCCACATAGATGCTCACAACCATCTACAGTTGTGAAACTCCAGTTTCAGGGGCTC
The DNA here is from genome assembly GCF_903995425.1 of Onychomys torridus. Classification (NCBI taxonomy): domain Eukaryota; kingdom Metazoa; phylum Chordata; class Mammalia; order Rodentia; family Cricetidae; genus Onychomys; species Onychomys torridus. The sequence goes on from NC_050453.1 coordinate 61,146,072, forward strand.
TGATACCTTTTTCTGGCCTCTTCAGGTACCAGGGATATGCACATGGTACACAGACATACATGCAGGCAAAACATCCATACACATAATAAAAATAAAAGCTGAACAAGGCTGGAGAGATGGCTTAGCAGTTAAGAGTACATGGTACTCTTCCACAGGACCCAAGTTCAGGTCTCAGCATCCATTTTGGGCAGCTCACAACCACCCGCAATTCCAGCTCCAAGGGATTCCTCCTCTGGCCTCCCTGAGCATCCACATACACAAACATAAAAATTTTTAAAATTATATGCAGCACAGCTTTGTATATCAGGAGACAAATTTAAAATCTTATTGATACAGATATAACTTTATGAATAAAATCTTGTCTGGAACTTACAAAAAAAATTTTTTTTAATTATAATCAAAACCAAGCATCTATACTGTATTCTTTTAACTTAAGCAGTGATGTTTTAAATTATTTATTTGTATTTTATGTACATTGATGTTTCTCCTGAATGTATGTCTGGGTGAGGGTGTCAGATCCCCAGAACAAGAGTTATAGACAGTTGTGAACTGCCTTGTGGGTGCTGGGAATTGAACCCAGGTCCTCTGGAAGGGTGGCCAATACTCTTAACCACTGAAACATCTCTCCAGCCCCCAAGCAGTAATTTCTGAATGAATTAAAAAGCTTTAAAAAATAACTGCAGTGTCTCAGCATGAAATCCTGATGACATTACCATTCAAGTGATTCTGATAAGGACTGCCTCAACTTGACCAAAGTTGTCTCCTAAAACCTGTCTGAAAACTCATGCTCCAAGGTGAACTATCACGATTATCAGGACCGAGGAAAAAGTGCTCACGGCTCTCATTTCTATTCAATACTGTAATAAAGAGGTCTTAGCCAGTGCAATGCAAGAAAGAGGAACAGAAATTCAAGGTGCAGAACTAGATTGCAAAAGAATTTACAATACGCACATACACACACACACACACACACACACACACGCACACACACAATTACACAGGTCAGAGAGGTGGCTTAGCAGCTAAGAGCACTGGCTGCTCCTCCAGAGGACCCGGGTTCGATTCCCAGTGCCTATACAGATGCTCCCAGTCTGGGGAATCCAATGCCTTTTCTGGCCTCTGCAGGTATCAAGAATGTATATGGTGCAAATACACACACGCAGGCTGCTTTAGTTAGGGGTCTCCATTGCTTTGATAAAATACTAGGACCAAAATCAACTTGAGGAGGAAAGGGTTTATCTCAGTTTACGCTGCCAGGCAACTTCTATCGCTGAGGAAGTTAGGGCAGGAACTCAAACAGGGCAGAAACCTAAGAGTCAGGAGCTGATGCAGAGGCCACGGAGGGATATTGCTTACTGGCTTGCTCCTCATGGTTTGTTCACCCTGCTTCCTTATCAAACCCAGGTCCACCTGCCCAGGGATGGCATCACCCACCATGGTCCGAGCCCTCCCAATCACTAACTAAGAAAATGCCCTACAGGCTTGCCTACAGCCAGATCTCATTGAGGCATTTTCTCAACTGAGATTCCTCTCTCAGATGACTATAGATTGTGTCAAGTTGACATAAAACCAGTCAGCATGTAGCCAAACACTCGGACACATAAAACAATAAAACAAAATTGAAAAAAAGTTAAAATTACAACTCAGTTTTACAAGAGCAATAAGCTTCACTTCTACGCATCAGCACAGAGCAATTCAAAACTTCTTTTTCCAGACCATCCTTCTCAGCAAGGTCTAGTGACACAAGGCTGTCATTTCATCTCTGCTGAAGTTAAGATTGAGCCAGGAGCATAGGGCGGTTCTGCCATCAACGAGATGGTGACCTGAAATATCCATGGAGTGAGCTTCCAGAAGTGTACCCCTCAGGCACAGAAGAAATCCAGTAGTTTTCCATGAAAGATACAGGGTTTCCAAATGTGTGCATCTATACCAGGCTCAATAAAGTTGTCTGGGACAAAGAAGCAAAGAATGTCCCATATCATATCATATCTGTGTTTATTTGTCCAAAAACCATGAGGGTGAGTATTCAACACAAAAGCTCTACACTGTGGTAACCTGCTATCATGGTTAAAAAAAAATCTATAATCAGTGTGGATGAGAACTAACACTAGGTGTTAATACAAATCTGTGAAAGCAGTTAAACAGGGCTGAAGAGATGGTTCAAAGGTTAAGAGCACTGGCTATTCTTCCAGAGGTCCTGAGTTCCATTCCCAGCACCGACATGGTGCCTCACAACCATCTATAATGAGGTCTGGTGCCCTCTTCTGGCATGCAGGGGTACCTGCAGGCAGAACACTGTATACATAATAAGTAAATAAATCTTTCTTTAAAAAAAAAAAAAAAAAAAAAAGCAATCAAACAAACAAGTATATCTATGGAAGATTGACATGCGGCAGCCACAACACTACAGATGGACAGGGATGGACTGTTGCATGGTGGGGTAGATGGATGTTGTGGCCAGGTCCAGACCACACCTTCAGGTATACATGAAACAGGCACACAAAAGTCTTTGTGGGGAAAAGCTATTGGAAGGCAGATCGCAGGAGCAGAGCGCTGACAGATCTGTGCACTTCTTTACCTCACATATTCAGGATAGTGTGCTGGAGAAGTTGTAGCCTTAGAAATGGCAATTGGTGCAATCCTCCCAAGGAGCCCTCAGAAAAGCCATGAAGAGACAGTTTAGTAAGGTAGAGAACGTTCTGCTAGTAATTGCCCCACTGAGACAGAACAGCCCATCAGTCACGTGATTAGAGTCCAGAACTTCAACCTGTGTGTGGGACCTTCTACACACACACACACACACACACACACACACCAGGGGTCTCCAGAGGTGAATCTGGACTTTTAACCACATCTCACAGCCCCGCCACCTCCAAGAGTCAGAGAGGTCTGCTAAGCAGAAGGTTTATACGAGATTCTGAGTCAGCCAAGTAGGTGGCTCAGCGGGAGAACTCAGATTTCCAAGCCTGGGCTCCAGAAGCCTGTAAACATGGACTAAATAGCCATCAGCACCGAGATGGTACAGACACTGCCATTATCTCCCCAGGAGTGTAAAGCAGACACCATCACATGCTTCGCTGAACATATCTGAGACAAATAGAAAAAGATTCTCTGCAGATAAATAGAATGTATGGAAAAGAGCCAAGTGTGAATTTTAGAAATGAATTAAAAGAAAAGAAAGCCTCGCTAGATGAATCAATGAATTCTAAGACAGAGAGATAGAAATCACCAAATAACAGACGGAACAGACCATGAAACATGAGCTGGGTCTCAGAGTCATGGCGGGGTGGGCTTAAGAAAATATCTAACACTCGTCTCAACAGAATCCCTGAAAGAGAAGGACAGAGTGAATCTAGAAGGAGGAGTCAAATAAATAATGGCTGAAAATGACCCAAACTCGATAAAAGACATGGAGATTTGAGAGGCCAGGGGAATCACAGAGGGGAAACGCCTGGGGAAATCCAGTCAAGACCAATCATGTGATTTCTGCAGACTTCTGCTCAGGGCATCATGCAGAAGGTGAGGCGGAAGACTGCAGGGTGAGAAAGAATACTTCACGTCATATTCTGGTAAAAACTCACAATATGTAAAGAGTTTTGACATCCCAACAAACACAAGAATAAAATCCCCTTTTAAAGATGAGCAAAGGAAGAGGGTTGGGGATTTAGCTCAGTGGTAGAGCGCTTGCCTAGCAAGCACAAGGCCTGGGGTTAGATCCTCAGCTCCAAAAAAAAAAAAAGAAGAGTTTAAAAGATGAGCAAAGGAAGCTGGATGGTGGTGATAGCGGCGCATACCTTTGATCCCAGCACTTGGGAGGCAGAGGCAGCCTGAGTTCAAGGCCAGCTTGGTCTACACAGTAAGTTGTAGGTCAGGCAGGGCTACACAGAGAAACCCTGTCTTGAAAAAACAAAAACAAACAAACAAAATAAAACAAAAAAAGATGAGCAAAGGATTTGAAAAGACTTTCTTTCTCTGGAGGAAGATACTGAATACACACACACACACACACACACACACACACACACTCTGTGTGTGTGTGTGTGTGTGTGTGTGTGTGTGTGCATGGAAATGAGGGGGGTGTAAAATGCTTACCCAGCATACACAAAGTCAGGTTCAATCCAAAGCCAGGCACATTGGCACACATCTGCCAGCACACAGGGATGGAGATAGGAGGATCGGAAGTTCAAGGCCATCCTCAGCCAGTAAAAGGCCAGACTTAGATACCTAAGACTCTGTCTTTAAAAGCAAACAAACTGAAAACAAGACAAGAAGAGGGATTGTGTGTGGTGGCATACACCTGCAATACCAGCACCTGAAAGGGTGAGGCAAGAAGTTTTCATGAGTTCAAGGCCAGCCTGGACTAGAGTATGAGACCTTGTCTCAAAACAAAACAAAACAAAAACAAAACAAAAAACAACAAACCAAAACCCACAAGGCACTCAAAGGGGAAGAGAGGAGAAGGCAGAAGAAAAGGAGATGGATAGTATCAACATATGATGTACACATGTGTGGAAATACCACAATAAAGCCAGGAAAACGAACAATCAACATACACTGGCAATTATAACATCTTTACAACGTGAACAACCACAGGGAAAAAAACAGGTGTCAGCTAAGACAGGGAGGTCATCGGTCGCTCAGTGAGGTCATCGGTCGCTCGGTGAGGTCATCGGTAGCTCAGTGAGGTCATCAGTTGCTCGGTGAGGTCATTGGTAGCTCAGTGAGGTCATCGGTCGCTCAGTGAAGTCATTGGTAGCTCGGTGGCGTCATGGGTCACTCAGTGAGGTCATTGGTCGCTCGGTGAGGTGATTGGTAGCTCGGTGAAGTCATCAGTCGCTCGGTGAGGGCATCAGTCGCTTGGTGAGGTCATCGGTAGCTTGGTGAGGTCATTGGTAGCTTGGTGAGGTCATCAGTCGCTCAGTGAGGTCATCGGTCGCTTGGTGAGGTCATCGGTTGCTCATTGAGGTCATGGTGGCTCGGTGAGGTCATCGGTAGCTTGGTGAGGTCATTGGCAGCTCACCTGTAGCTGCTGGGAATGTGAACTGGGGCAGCAGCCAGAGAAGGGAGCCTGGTGACTCCTTTAAACCCCCAACTACCATGTGACCCAGCAAGGCCCCCAGTGCACTGCAGCCAGGTGCTCAAATGGGTGGGCAAGGATGTTCACAGCAGCGCAATTTGCAGCACCCCAAACTCCAAGTCACCCAAAGGTCCCCACACAAGTGTTGAATAGTAAATTGTGGCTTCGACACTGAACAGAATATTCCAAGCAAGGAGGTGCTAAGGGAAATGCTTGCAGCAGTGTGGATGGATCACAGAAATCCCGTGTAAGGTTAAAAGACTGGGGAGTGCAGGGGGAGATGGGCAGTGCAGGGGGAGATGGGCAGTGCAGGGGGAGATGGTCAGTGCAGGGGGAGATGGGCAGTGCAGGGGGAGACTGGGGAGTGCAGGGGGAGACTGGGGAGTGCAGGGGGAGATGGGCAGTGCAGGAGGAGATGGGCAGTGCAGGGGGAGATGGGCAGTGCAGGGGGAGATGGGCAGTGCAGGGGGAGATGGGCAGTGCAGGGGGAGACTGGGGAGTGCAGGGGAGACTGGGGAGTACAGGGGGGACACTGGGGAGTGTATGGAGACTGGGGAGTGCAGGGAGAGATGGGCAGTTCAGGGGAGAGATGGGCAGAGCAGGGAGAGATGGGCAGTTCAGGGAGAGATGGACAGAGGAGGGGGAGATGGGCAGTGCAGGCTTGCTGCACAGGGGAGCTTTATTTCAGACGGAGGTGGTGGTTCCACGTTTGAATGCACTCACCCACCGCCTATGACTGTGCACTGTGGTGTTTGGGTTTCCTCACAATCAATCACTTCCTGTTGGGGGCTGGGGAGATGCTCAGTGGGTGTCTTGGTGGCTTTTCTATTGCACCATGACTAAGGCAGCTTATGGAAGCCTTTATTTGGGGCTCACAGTTTCAAAGGTTAGAACTCATGGCCATCATGGTAAGAAGCGTGGCAGCAGCCAGCAGGCACGAAAGTGGAGTGGCAGCTGAGGGCCACACCTTCCTCTACAAGCACAAGGCAGAGAGAAAGACCAGGAATGGCATGAGCTTTTGAAACCCCAAAACCTGTCTCCCATGACAGGCTTCCCCCAATGAGGCCACACCTCCTGATCCTTTCCAAGCAGGTTTGCCAACCAGGAACAAGTATTCAAACATATGAACCTATGGGGAGCCTCATTCAGACCTCAGTCAAGCCACCTCAGTGGGTAAAGCGCTTGCCAGACAAGCATGAGGACCTGAGTTCAAATCCCCAGCACCCATATAAAAAGCCATGGCCCATCTGTAACCCCAGCACTTGAAGGGGCAGAGAGACAAGCAGATCCCTGGAGCTCTGGGGCAGCTACTGTAGCCACATGGCGAGTGCCAGGTTCAGCAAGACCCTGTCTCAAAAAATCAGGGCCCAGAACAACTGAGGAAGACCCTTGACATCAACCTCTGGCTAGCCCGTGCTCACTGCCCCCCCCACTGGTATCCCACCCACCCATCTCTCTCTCTCTCTCTCTCTCTCTCTCTCTCTCTCTCTCTCTCTCTCTCTCTCTCTCTCACACACACACACACACACACACACACACACAAACAATGGGTAAATCGGACGAGGATCATATAATGTTCTTTTCGGGGACTTTCTGTAAATTTGAAGTAATTTCAAAACAAAACTTTTTTTTTGGTGGGGGCAGGTTTCAAGACAGGGTTTCTCTGTGTAACAGCCCTGGCTGTCCTGGAACTGACTGAGTAGACCAGGCTGGCCTCAAACTCACAGAGATCCACCTGCCTCTGCCTCCTGAGTGCTGGGATTAAAAGCGTGCACAGCACAAAAACATTTTTAAAAGAGCGAAAAGACAAAACAAAGTGAGTAGAAGGTATGTGCTACATCCATCACTGACAAACGACCGGTATCCACAATGTCTAAATCATGCCTATAAACCAAAAAAGTAAACAATCTAATAAAAATGGGCAAAAGACATGGACAGGTATTTCATAAGTGGGAAAATACAAATGACCAATTAATATGAGAAAATATTAGTAATAAGAGAAATTCTATTTGCAATTGTGAATAACACACCCCACCACCACATCTGATAAAAGTTAAGTCTAGCAGTCAGGTGGTGGCGTTGCACAACTTTAATCCCAGCACTCAGAAGGCAGAGGCAGGTGGATCTCTGTGAGTTCAAGGCCAGCCTGATCTACAGATTCAGTTCCAGGACAGCCAGGGCTACACAGAGAAACCCTGTCTCAAAAACCTAAAAATAAAATTAAATTAAACCTAGCAATGCTAAATTGTGAAGATTTAGAATAGTACTGTTCATCTGTTTTGAGACAAGGCCTCACTATGTAGCCCTGGGCTGTCCTCAGACAACCTGCACGGACCAGGCCTCCTCTCTCTCCTAAGAGCTGGGTCTGAAGTGTGTGCCACCACACCCAGCTTAGCAGAATTTAATGCGTGGCTTCTAGGACTGCAGATGGAGGATCCCTTTTCAAATCATAAGACATTTTATAACCAAATATCAAAAGGTACTCATATTCAGCTTTTTTAGGCAAAATCCATCATTTGCATATATTAGCTGTGTTGACCTGTGTACCATGGTGTACCATTGGTGTACCTTGGTCCACCAATCAAAGGACTCAATCCTCCCGAAAAGGCCTTTACTCCCCGACACAAATCCGCTGTCAATGTCTAAGAACAGACACCAGGGGGAGCAGTTTCATCACTAAGGCCGCCTTTCTTCTCTCTTGGTCACTTAAGAGAACTGGATGGAAATAGGGACTAGAAATTCTATTTCCAGTTTTTCTTTTAGCTTTCTATGTGTTCTTGGACACATCATCTCCTTCCTGTACATTTCCTCATCTATAAAGAGAGCCAAGAAGCTTGTCAGGGAGGAAATTCCACCATCAATAATTATCTTCAATAAATCACATCTGGGCTCATGAGTTGTGATGAATGGCGTCTAGTGCCCATGAAGCTGTCCCCATGAGTGCCCTATGGGGAGGAGAGCAGGAAATTCCTTCCGATAAAATGAAGATAGATGTATGCTCTCAGATGGGAAATGATAGTAAAGTCAGTGGCTATATTCCTGGAAGGAAGGGATGGGAAAGACACGCTAGACCATGTGCTCCTAATGGCAGAAGACACCACGATATATTCCGTTTTAGCATCATGGACGGGTTTACCTTGATTAGCATCTTCCAGTTTTTACAGTCCGAGTTTGGCTTCCCTGTGTCTGCCTGCTGCCATGTCGTCTCACTGATCAGTTTCTTTTACATAGAAAGAAATCCACAGGTTAGCAGGTAACTCACAACACACCATGGTCACATGACATCCCCTCTCCTGGGAGGCCAGCGTTTTTTAAGGTAGGATGTGGAGGTTCCTCGCCAAGATGGCGGTTAGCTCCCATTAGTGTATGTCAAAGAGGAGAAGAGAAGGCTTATTAAGTATTTATAAAATGTGCAATTTACACTTCACTTGAGCCCAGCTAGAGTATACAGCTCCTATTGGGAATAAGAATGTTTTTCAGATAATTAACAAACTATTATAGTGATGTTTAACATCAGGTCTTCTAGGACATACTACTTGATCCACACACTTAACGGAAGCCATTTACATTCCCTTGTCTCATTGGGCCTTCTGATACCAACATTTAACCCTAACATGCTAATTGTAGGCCTACAGGGTCTCTTGGGTATCTACAAGGCAAAATAGACATTAAGGCACAGAGAGTAAAAATCCTATTAAAAATCCTATTCCATTTTAATCTTGGAATAACCAACCTAAGAATTTGAAGGTTTTTCTCCCGAGTATCCATGTACCCTGTACACTAAGGAAGTGGAGAGGGGGGACAGGGACACAGATGTGTGAGCAAAAGAATGGAACAGCAAGGCTGTAGGGGTCCTGAGCAGAGGAACTGGGGTGGTATGTGCTCTGGAGTCAGGAAGGGGAGTGAGAGGAGGGACAAGGAGTGTTGCTACATGCAGAGGCCAAGGCAGCGGCGGCAGTGGCGGCGGCAGGGGAGTGATGCAGAGGAGGTAGCTACTGTGACGAGGCCAGTATTTACACATGAGAAATATAGAAAATTGAGCAAAAATATAAATACATGGATGATCATAGAATCCACAATCAGAGGCTAATGGAATTCAGGTTAGAGAAGTGACCCACTGAGAGAAATTGCTAGAAAGAACAGACCACTGAAATGCTGATTGCAGTTGGAGACCAATGTTAATTTCAGACACACCTACACAAATAGTCAGAGACCGATGTATCCGTACATAAACACGGGCATTATATACAAAGCAATACATTTGTGCATTCTGAACAGGCCAGTAGTGATGCTACCTCAGTCTTGGTTTCTAAGTACCACCCTGCTGGCCTGCAATGCCTGAAGTAAAGGGATTCTGGGACAGGGGAAGAGCGAGGTAAGTCTGAAGTGTCTTCTGAGCTGGAAACTAAGAAATGATATAGACTTGTCAAAAAGCGTACCACATCCATCTTCACAAGGCTGCCTCTGGCCAAATCTGGGATAAGTCAAGCATTAAAATGATACTACGATGGTAGAGGCAGGTGGATCTCTGTAAGTCTGATGCCAGCCTGGTCTACAGAGTGAGTTCTAGGACAGCCAGGGCAACACAGAGAGACCCTATCTTGAAAACAAAACAAAACAAAACAAGATACTAAGAAGGTTTCAAATGTAGCTCTATGGTGAGGTGTTTAACATGCTGGAGGGTCAATCCCTAGCAGGGACTTGAGTGTATTTGTATACACACACACATCAAGTAAACTATCTGTCTTAGGGTTTCTGTTGCGGCAATGAAACATCATGACCAAAAGCAAGTTGGCAAGGAAAGAGTTTATTTGGCTTATGCTTCTAGGGAAATCAGGACAGGAACTCACACAGGGCAGGAACCTGGAGGCAGGAGCTGATGCAGAGGCCATGGAGGGATGCTGCTTACTGGCTTGCTCCCCATGGCTTGCTCAGCCTGCTTTCTTACAGAACCCAGGACCACCAGCCCAGGGACAACACCATTCACAATGGGCTGGGTCCTCATCCATCAAATGCTAATTAAGAAAATGGCCCAAACAGGCTTGCCTACAGCTCAATCATATGGAGGCATTTTCCGTTTGTGGTCCACCTCCCCAGATGACTTTAGCTTGTGCCAAGTTGACATAAAACTACCCAGCACACTATTCCTGGGATCTGTGAGGCATTCTCACAAATTATCAGACCCAAGAAAGGGGTCATAGAAACCCAGACTTAAAGGTGGTTCATCAAAAGCACAGGAGAGCCAAGGAGTGGGATTGGAACCTTCAATGAAAGCAGTTTGGGAGACTGAGCTCTCAACCGTGGGACCTCATGCTAACTCCAGGCAGCTATCGAATTGAACGGTCCATTTCTGTACGAAGAATTGGAATATAAGCTTGTATCTCTCTTTCTCTGTCTGTCTCTGTCTGTCTCTCTGTCTCTCTCTCTCCGCGCGCGCGCGTGTACACACACACACACACACACACACACACACACCACACACACACACACACACACACACACACACACACACACACATTTGGTGTCAAGAATAGTCTGCAATTAAAGGAGAGTATACTGACCCAACAGAATGAAAGCACTGGTCTCCGAAACTGGCCTGGGCATGAGTTATAGGGAGAGACTGAGGCATTGTTGTGCCAGAATGAAGGACATTGAAGCAAGACAACTAGATGTGAGAGGTGCTTCTGGAATGGGACAGTAGCAAAAGGATGCTGCCGAGACAACAGTTGCAGCCGGCGGGTCTGCTCATTGGAGGTGGGCTTGGCCCCGGTCTGAGCATTGGAGGTGGGCTTGGCCCCGAGTGGATCTCTGGAGTGTTAGAGGGTGATTTCCCCTGAGGTCAGCAGAGTGCCTGCCCGAGGGCTGGAGGCTTCTTGTCTACAGTGTGTTCTCAAGAGGGTTCAGAGACACAAGCCACCACACAGCAAAAACGGTATGTGGTAACGTGGTAACAACGTTAACGACGGAGTCTGGTAAAAGAATGCACAGCACTTTCTAAAACTCTCGTCACTCTGTAGCTGTAAAATTATTGCCAAGTAACTTAATTTTAAAATGTTCAAAGAAATGGAAGAGGATGTAGGTAGAAGTTGAGGAGGAGGCCTCATTAGCAGGGGCAAAAATGCTTTTTTTGTTGTTGCTCTCATTTTCTTGAGTCAGTGTCTCGTTATGTAGCTGGCCTTGAACTTGGAGTGCTTCTGGTTTACAGATGTGTGCCACCATGCCCTGCTTACACACACTAGACTTTTAAAAGTTTAGCCTGCCTCCGTTGCATACAGAACGCAGTCTTTAATTATGCCTGAGTATTTACTTATATAAATATTCCTCTGGGCACTCTGGTAAGTCCTGTTCTGCAGCACTCAGCTCAGCGCTGAAGATCTTATCTCCATTACTTTAGTTTTTCACTGTGTTACTGTGTATTGTAGCTAATTAAATACTGTGCTTTTTATGGAACAATCCCGCTAACAAAAACAATAGCCCTCCTTTGTAGCTAAGTATCTTTTATTAGATGGCATAACTACTCTGCTCCAAGCTATATCCCCAGCCTGACTTATATGTTTGAACTCCTCCCCCACACCTCACTAGAAGGCAGAAACCATTATTAGCCTACTTACAGGTGGTGAGCTTACAAACAGCAAAGGGTGGGACCTAGCTAAGTGAGAGGCAGAGCTGGGATTGAGCCCTGGCAGTCTGTCTCTAGCACCCATACTTTTTGGTATGTCTTTTTGTATCCAGAGAATGTTTTAAGGTCTTTTCATAGCTGGGCATGGTGGCATACACCTTTAATCCCTGCACTCAGGAGGCAAAGGCAAGTGGTTCAAGGCCTTTGTGAGTTCAAGGCCATCCTAATCCACACAGTTAATTCCAGGCCAACCAGGTCTGTGTAGTGAGATGCTGTCTCAAAAACAAAAAGGTTTCTTCAGCATAGAAACTATGCCTCTCTGTGCCCATGTTCTTCTTCAAGAAGATTTAAGGTAATATCCTGTGCCCAGAAGTGACACTTACTTAGCTGATAAGCCGAGCCTGGGCAGAAGTTTAACTGTCTTCTGAACTGTTGTCCACTCACTATGACATAAGCACCATCTCTCAAAGCTGTAATGTCTGTCTAAGGGGCAAAATAACAGGCGTGGAATAGGAAATGAGAGAAAGAGGCCATCTACTTCAGTGTAGGAGCAAAGTTCCTTCCAAAGAGGCCAATAGGAACCAGGAAGACCCTCTTCATATGCCTGGAGTTGAATTGAACTCAGAGCAAAGAAGAACCTTTCTACTTTTAACATTTTATGACCTAAACAGAAAGCTCTTGGGCAAAGGGTTGGGAGAGGGGACAGGAAGAGAGGATTCCCAGGCACAGGCTGTGTGTGAGAAGCTTGGAGTGGGATGTGTAGGCAAGTGGCAGGTGAGAGGAGACCACCCAGGCTGAAAGCCAGAGACACTGGGGTTTGGGTCCCAAAGACAGGTTATCTCTGGGCAGAAGCAAGGAAGCCTTAGAGGGGGCAGCATAGCTCTCTCTGTCTCTCTGTCTCTCTGTCTCTCTGTGTCTCCGTCTCCGTCTCTCTCTCTCTCTGTCTCCATCTCTCTCTCTCTCTCTCTCTCTCTCTCTCTCTCTCTCTCTCTCACACACACACACACACACACACACACACACACACACACACACACGAGAGAGAGAGAGAGAGAGAGAGAGAGAGAGAGAGAGAGAGAGAAAGAAAGAAAGAAAGAAAGAAAAGAAAAGAAAAGAAAAGAAAAGAAAAGAAAAGAAAACCCCCCTACCAGCTTGCCAACTGCCCTCTGGCTTTTGGCTATAACATCCCTCTTGAGGTGAAGTGTACACAAACAAATACTTCAATCCTTGGGACTGACCCCAAATGACCATGTGCCTTTTCTGACCAAGACAGTCCTGCCTTACTCTTGTTCCAGTCTCCCGGACTAGTAACCCCCACTCTTTCTTCATCCTGTTTGGGGTGATAAACTACACAGGCACCTTACTCAAATCCCACTTTCTACAAGCTGCCAGTGGAGGCTGTTAGCTCTGTTACAATCAACCGTAAATCCCTTTGAAGAAGGAGACAGGGGGCCTGAGTTATACATGTGAACCTAGCTCTAACCCCAACACTAGAAAGATGAGCCATGTCTAGTCCTTGTCTGGTGAAAAGTGCTACCGACTTCTACACGGAGACCTGGTTAGCTTGTCTTCTTTGCTAGGCATGTGTTTTACTACCGAACGGCACCCCAGTCCTGATCTGGCTTTTTGAGTGGTCTTAATGACCAAATCTGCAGACTATGTAAGTGGCTTGACAAAATACATATCCACTATGTTAAGAAGGGCGTTGCAATTGTCGTAGTCCAAGTCTCAAGATGGCTGTACTTCACTAGGGGCCTGCTAAAATGAAAGAAGGGTGTATTGAACTAGCACAAAGACTCCCTTCTTAGGCACTGACAAGATTGTTTGGTGCAGACCACTGCTCCAAATAGTGTATACCACAGTGTCTACATAAACACACTTTCTATCACCTTTTCAAGGAAACCTAAATGCTTATTTACATTTCCTTCCAGATATAAAGTGGAACAGATGTCGTGGGGGCCTTCTGAACAATCAAAATGCCTTATATAAATCCTTCACATTAAAAGATTCTGTGCCATCACCAACTTTCTATGTAATTCTATTGCCAGTTAAAATATCGATGCAGCTTTGTCTCGGGTTTATGTAAAGCAAAGACTGCGGGCCGCTGCTTCCACTTTTAGGTGTTTTAAGTAAGAAGGTTGCTTTTTGTGCTGTAACCATCTTTGTAAGATCTAGACAAAAGGGTTTTCTGAAGAACTGGGGTTTAGTGAATAGGAAGGATTCCTTTAGAGAGCCATTTAGTAGACTTTTAAAAATCCTTTTAGAAAATGCCATGCTCGCTCAAAATCCCTTCATCAAATCCGAACTGTTTCTGAATGGGAGGCTGCTGCTACAGTCGTGTTTACCTGGGGTTTCTTTTCACTTATTCAAATTCAGCAGGTAGTTTAAATACCAGAATCCAATCGCAACTAACCTATTTGTTGCTAAGACTGTGTGATAGGCTTAGTGAGTACACTTTAGGCCCCCGGCAGGTGTAGGACCCTGGGATGGCTCAGCTAATGAATGGGGTAAAGTGTCATTTCAAAGGGATTCACATGAGTGGCCTTTGAAGCATCTCTTACAAAATCACAGGATTTTAACAGGGGAGAAAAAGAGCAGGGCATGAGAAGACTGAAAAAGAACTCCAGGCACAAGGACCAGCTGGCATGGAGGCTCAGGAGATGCTGTAGCAAATACACCAGGTGCATCTGCTGGGTGAGGAGGGATCCAAGGTACAGGAAGTACCCAAGTGTTTCCATGGGGTAAGACCAGAGAGTGGTGTTCTGACTGAGCCTCTGAGGGTAGATTGGGACTGGGGAAAGTCAGGGGCAGGAACCACTTAGGGAGGTTTCCCAGTTGTTCAAATAAAACCGTAACAATACCAGGGGAGATGGGATAGCAGGAAGAAGAGGAAGAGGGGTTTCTGTAGGGTGGAGGTTGGGGATGGAGCCCGGGGCTTGTATATACTCGTCAGTGGTTACAGCTGAGTTATGTCAGAAGCCCCAGGTTTCTTGGCTGGTTGATTGGTTGTTGGTTGGTTGGTTGGTTGGTTGGTTGGTTGGTTGGTTGGTTGTTGGTTGGTTGGTTGATTGGTTGTTGGTTAATTGGTTGTTGGTTGGTTGGTTGGTTGGTTGGTTGGTTGGAGAGAAGGTCTTGCTGTGTAGCCCAGGCTAGCATGGAGCTTCCATCCTCCCACTTCAGCCTCCTGAGTACTGAGATTAAAGGTACGAATTCCTCCTGGCCCTGTCTGGAATTGTTTTTTTTTTTTTTTTTTTTTTCTAAAAACCCTGACTCCAATCTCTGGAATTTGCAAACGGCTATATATGAGGAGAGGTTATTCCACCAGAGGTCTGGGCCTTAAGCCTGAACAGGGGTGGTGAGCGGTAAGCAGAGGCCTCCTGAGTGGCTGGATGGGAGTGGGAATGTGTTTGCCCCTCACGCCTATCCTGTCCAGTAGCAGGGGGACGGCCATGTGGCAAGGTATGAACACATCCCTCCAACCTGCAAATACTCATGATTGTGAGGGATCATTTGCTGAGCGGATGCAGGGAGGAAGGAAGTTTAGAGACTGAATAAATCAACCTGACCCAGGCCAGTGCCTGAGGAGGGTCTTGGAGGAGTCATCACGGAAGGAAGTGACAGGGAAGCCCATAAAGAAAGAAGAGAGGTCTGGAGCCAGAGGTCTCAGGCATAAGGACATTTAGAGAGCAACACAATTGTCAGGAAGGAAACCCTTGGAGAGGCAAAGCTGGGAATCCAAAAAGCAGAGGCACCAGGCAGACCTCAGAATACTAAGGGACAGCTGGGTGGCGGTGGCACACGCCTTTAATCCCAGCACTCAGGAGGCAGAGCCAGGCAGATAGATCTCTGTGAGTTTGAGGCCAGCCTGGTCTACAGAGTGAGATCTGGGACAGGCACCAAAACAACACGAGAAACCCTGTCTCAGAAAAAAACAAAAACAAACAAACAAACAAAAAAAACCAAGGGACGGAGGGCAGAAAAAGGCCAGGAGAGTCAGAGTGTGAGAACTCCTCAGTCAATGCCAATGCCGCTGTGAGGTGCTGATAGCCTAGGCCTGCCTTCTCTTGCTTGACTACCCGCAGCAGGCAGAGTCTGTTAGATGCAGCTAACTGGTTTCCCCAAGGCATGCCATGAGCAAGCAGTGGGCAGGGCCCCTGAACCAGCCAGGCCCCTCCTGAGGGAGCCCCTCATATGTGTGGCCTCCAGCCTCACTGTGGTGGGGGTTTGGCCACATCTCAGTATCTGGCTGGCAAGGAGAGGAGACTAGAGACTCATGATTATTCTGCATTCATAGTGGGTCCAGACCCAGGTTCAGATGTGAATGTTGAGGTGCAGGTGAGACCTGAAGCTGGCTGAGCCCATAGTGAGTCTTTCACTACGGGGTAAAAGGGACATTGATACTCGGGGTTCTTGGCTAGAACAAAAAAATCATTTCGAAAGGCAGAAGTTTTTCATTAAAAGATCAGCTTTAGACAAGGACTTCAGGACTCTAACAAAATGCAGTGAGCTTCTTTATAGATCTGAAAATGCAAATTCCTCTGTTTAACATATGTGTAGAAGTATTTGTGCATTAGAATTGTACATACTTTTTTACATTCCTTGCCTTTGTCTTTTGAGAATTTGATATTTCCTTTCAAAACGATATTTACCGCTGGATCTGGGGAAACAAAGGAAAATAAGCCATGAGAACCTACAAGATAGCAGAAGAAATAAACACTAAGTGTTGTGGGTTTTTTTTGTTTTTTGTTTTTCCTCAGCTGTGGGGTGCTTTCATGAGGGGGAGAAAATTCACAGTGCCCTTTACTGAGAAAAGAGCCTTCCTTCCAGAGCTGCAGGAGCAGAGTGGGACAAGCTCAGGACAAGCTCAGGGGAACACGGCTGGCTGTCATGTTTGTATGCCTCTGAGAGGCGTAAGCTAGCAGGCTGCTCTCTGGGCGGCTGTTTTCAGCCTAGCGTCATCCCTGCAAACCAGCTGTGAGCCCTGGGTGTCCCTGAGTGTCAGGACAGAAAGACTTTCCTCCTCCTCTCTAGAACAGCACCCTGAAGAAGGGGAAGCCAGTGGCTTTCTGATAGAGGGACACAGGCAGCGGAAAGCAACCCATAGTGACACTTTGGGATGCAGGGAAGACACAGCCCGTGTCAGGCCTGGCTATTCATAGAGGCACTTTCTTTTTCTTTTGCTCTCTGGAGACAAGGTTTCACTATTTATTCCAGGCTTCGCCCCCCAGCTGAGGTTCCCCTGTCTCAGCCTCCCCAGCGATGGGATTACAGACGTGCTCCACCACATCAGGCTGACATGGGCATTTCAAGTGAGATACCTGGGAAGTTCCAAGAGGAGGTTGGTGGTCAGGTGTGCTGTCACTCACCTGTGATTCCATCACTAGTGAGACTGAAGCAGGATCACTGCAAGTCCAAGACTATCCTGGTCTAGATGGTGAATCCAGACCTTGTACTACATAGTAAAAGCCTATCTCCCACCTGCCCTCTCAAAAAACAAAAGAAGCAGGACAATTAAAACTACATCCACCCATTGCCCAAAACAATGGATGATAAGGAGAAAAATCTAGTCACTGGCTGTTTGTGTGACCTAATGAACTTCCTATCCTTGCTCTCCTCCCTAGTCCCACCCCCCATCCCAGCAGGGGCTTTTGTGAGTTTCTGGGTCCAGGCTGAGACAGGATGATCCTGTATAAACTCAGGATCATTCCACTGGCACTAGAAGGCTTCTAGTGCCAAACGTGACCTAAAATACACAATTCAGGCTTCCCATGGAGGGCAGTTTTGTGACTGGGGCAAGCACTGGTGGCTGATAGCCCAGGACTTCATGACAAGTGGAGTCTCCACCTCTGACCTGGAAGTTGACATCTAGTAGACCTAGCTGAAAACAGTCAAGCTCCCCAGTGGAAAGCAATTTTCTTCAGTCCCAGCAGAAACACATCTGTGGAGGCTGCATCCTGGGAACTGCAGGGGCAAGGGGTAGGGCACCCTTGGCTCAAACTAGCTTGAGCTGGCCACAGTTTAGCTCTCCAGCTTTGACCTAATGGGTAACCCTGGGCAGTTTCTGTGGATGGACTAGTTCCCTAAGCTTCTTTGCAGGGCAGGAAACAGAGAAGACCCCCCTATCTGAGACAGCCACTTGTCCCACAGTTTCTTGTACACTGGTCCACCTACTGGCCTGTGGGGTCTATCCCTAAATCCTGTTGTCCTTTCCAAACGAGCTGGCTGTGCCCATTGGAGAAATCTCTATGTCCATCCAATATCAATATTTTTTCCCCAGAAAGCACTTGCACTGTTTAATTGAACTGTTAATAAGTATGGGAAATTGTCCTTTTATATAGATCTCACATGCTCCAAAATACAATATGTTCATCAAGTATAGGCTATGAGGTAGAAAGCACAATTTTAAGAAGTAGTTCTGAATTCAAGTCTCAGTTCTGCCATTATTGGTGTGTGCGTGTGTGTGTGTGCGTGTGCGTGTGCATGTGCATGTGCATGCGTGTGTGTGTGTGTGCATGTGTGTGTGCACATGTGCTTCTGAGCCCAGGTGGTCCTCAAGGCCCTGTGCACACTAGGCAAGTGCCCTATATTGAGCTATACCTCCAGCACAACCAGTTCTGCCTTTTACCCTCAAACATACATTGAATCCCTGCTGTGTGAGGCTGGACAGAGAGTGGTAGTGAAGCTAAATGGTTTGGCTCTTCATGCCATATCCCAATGTATGCTCATCTCCTAGGGCCACATCTCAGGGACATGATTTGAAGCTAGTCTCTCACCTTAGTTAGGGTTTCTTTTCTTTTTTTTTTTTTTTTTTTCTTTTTCTTTTTTCCAAGACAGGGTTTCTCTGTGTAACTGTCCTGGATCTCACTCTGGTAGACCAGGCTGACCTCAGACTCACAGAGATCTGCTTGCCTCTGCTGGGATTGTAAGCACCGCCATTGCCTTGGCTTAGTTAACATTTCTATTGCTGTGAAGAGACACCATGACCATGGCAATTCTTATCAAGGAAAACATTTCATTGGGATTGGCTTACAGTTCAGAGCTTTAGTTCATTATCGTCATGGTGGAACATGCTGGCCTGCAGGCAGACATGGTGCTGGAGAAGGAGCTGAGAGTTCTACATCTTGATCCAAAGGCAACAGGAAGTGAACTGTGTCACTGGGTGTAGCTTGAGCATAGGAGACCTCAAAGCCCACCCCCAGTGACACACTTCCTCCAAAAAGGCCACACCTCCTAACAATGCCACTCCCTTTGGGGGCCATTTTCTTTCAAACCACCACATCACTCCAGCTTTCTGACTTCAGCTAAGCATTGTAAGAATTAAAGGGCTTGATATACATCCAGTCCAGAAGATGTGGGCGGCCCACAGTAGGTGTCGCTTCCCTGAGCTCACAGAGGACTCTTAGGAAATGTTTGTGGGATATACACTGAGGACCTCCAAGGCCATCCTTTGAGAGCCCTGGGGACAGAAACTACTGTGGGTGCATGGTTTGTGCTGCTTTACACAGTGTGCCTGTTGGGGCCAAGGCCACCAGAAGCAAAGCCACAGGATTCCAGGGACCACAGCTTCCCACCCACTCACTCATCTCCAAAACTACCGTCAGCAATTTGTATGTGAGAAGTTCAGAGAAGTGCAAGCTGATTCATCCTTCCTTCTGGGTGTGAAATCACCTAATCCAAAGAAAATCACAGTGAAACGTATCCATTTAAGACAAAGCAGGTCTTGAGACCTCACAGGAGGCTGGAACCCTGCCTGTAGGGGCTAATTTTAAGGAATGCACACACGTAAGCCAACTCCAGTTCGGTAAAGGTCTGGCACACTGGCCAGTCCTTCCCCCAACCTCTTATCCAGCCGTGTCTTCTGTGTGAATACAGACATTGCTGTTCAGATTCTTCTGCAGCCCAAGGGCTTATTTTGTAGGCTCTGTGCGCAAGCTCTGTGCAAAAAAGAGGCCACACAGCTATTTCACAGGTCAGCATGCACATCACTGACAGTGTGTAAGTCATGCTGGATAGGGTATTCACAAATGCAAGGCTGCCATCTGGCAGCCCAAAAGACAATGGTACCTTCACTGTCATCGCTGTCCTCAAATCCATGCAGCAGCTTTTGGGGTCTCTTCATGACAGGTAGTTCACAGGGAGGCTTTTGGGGTCTCTTCATGACAGGTAGTTCACAGGGAGGCTTTTGGGGTCTCTTCATGACAGGTAGTTCACAGGGAGGCTTTTGGGGTCTCTTCATGACAGGTAATTCACAGGGAGGTGAGACCAACAATTGTACTAACTTTTTTTCATACATTTTTCTGGTGGAAGCTGAAAAACAACATGGAGAATTGAACTGTTCCGTGTTGTATGCGCAGGGCTCTGAAGGTACCTTTCTTCTAGGACCGTTCATTCCTGGCTAATTATGGCTTTTAGCACTGAAGTGGACCCCACAGATGCTCAAGTCACTTTTACCACTATACAAACAGGCAATGTCTACAGATTACCAATAACCAGGTACTGGATACATCTGAGAGCAAATGGGACACGGTTGTCTGTGAAAATAGATAATGAAAATACAGGGCACATCTAAAAACCCGAGGCGACTAATATAATAATTGGGTTTTCAGTACTGAAACAAAACAAAATAAAAAGAAAACAACAACAAAACACACGTCTCCCTCCCTGGCCGTGTATTTCCCAGTCTGTAAGGACCTGGGCTGTCTGTTACATCTTGCTTCCATATGGCTGTTTTCCTTTTTGTATTTTTAGTGAATTTCGCTGCATATGTCCCTCCTACTTTTCCTTTTCCGATTTAAACTTTGGAAGTAGTTTCTGAGCCACGAAGGAATACCCCCTAATATGAACTGTAGACATACGTAGTATTGGGCCAGATGAAAATCCAAGCTTCTTCAGTTGTTTGTGCAACTCATAGTCACTCAGACACTGCACATCCACCATGGTGACAGAAATTTGGCCTCTGATTCCTTGAAGCAGGAAAATAGTAAACTCATTGAGACAATTTTACAAATAAACGCATCAGCACAGGCACGAAGGCACACCTTACCCCTTCTGCTCTCCCCCAGAGAGTCCTGCTGGGACTGGCAGTCTTGAGGAAGAGCTTGGGGGGCTTCTACTCTACCCAAGGTTCTTAAGGATCAGTGATTTCTAACTTTACTATTCAACTAATGTAAGAAAATTTTCATGAGCAAAATATTTCCATGATGCTCTGGAATTCTGCTCAGGACCCCAGTGCCCCCGAAGATAAACCGTTAATTAAATACGAAAGAGGTGAGAGAGGCTTGTTTTCAGTGAGCTAGAAAAGTTATTTATCGCTGCCCTTCTTTTCCTGAGACTTCTATGGGTGCTCAGAGAAGTCCGGGATTTCAAGCTGTGGTGGTTTTCACATGTGCTGTTTAACACTGAGCACAATGAGATGCAGTTTTCAAAGGATTAAGTTTTTTACTTATATGTATTTTGTGCACATGCACTTGTGTAGAGGGGTGGGTACCACAGGGCACATATGGAGGTCAGAGGACAACTTGGGAATCACCTTTCTCCACCATGTGGATCAACAGGCAAGGACTTTTACCTACTGACCTACGTTGTCAGCCTAATGGTGTTTTCTGGTTTTTGTTTTTAAATTAGCCACTAGAAAACACTGTGGTTGATGGACTGGCATTTGGAAAAAGTCAACGCTTAATTCTTCATACAGATTGAGTTATATAAACTGTCTAAACCTGTACAGCCTCAAGTCAATTAGTTTTATCCTCTTTACCTCTTGATTCCAACCGCCAAACTGACCCCATCACCCACTGAATGAAGCAGAGAAAGGTAGAATCACTCATTTGTGGAGCCCTCCCAGAGGCTTGCCATGCAGGACTTGTTTATTGCACCTCATTTCTAACAGGTCTCAGGGATTTCAATATTTCAGTGATAGCAAGCTAAGTGCTCGGCACAGGAGGCTAGAGTCCCATGTTAAGGAATGACTTTGCTTTTATTGGTGCTCAATCAATGTCCAATTAGGAAGCACATCGTAAAGCTAGAAAAAGCCAGGGAGTTGTGACCTATAACAGAGTGCTCCGGAACGCTTGCTTGGGTAATTCTGTGCTCCAAACTGTGCTTCTTTTTGCAAACATGGTCTTGGTTAATGTTAGTTTCCGCCTTCTCTGTGTGTTTGGGAAGCTGGATGAACCTATCCAGAAATCAGTCTAACGTTGGAAAGGAAAAGGGCACTATGGCTCAACAGCTCAGATTTTTATTATTTATTTATTTATTTATTTATTTATTTATTTATTTATTTGGTACTGGAGGCACACTTAGGCAGATCTGGTGACATTTGTTCCAGAGAACAGCTGTCTGCTGTTTCCCTGGCTTCCCAAAAATAACCTCCCAAAGAGCTCTCATCAATTTCAAATGACATTAGACAATTGCCCAGAGGGAACACACATATGGAAGACAAATATTCACATGGAATCCAACAGGATGATTAATCCACTCACCCCTTCACATGGTTGTCTGAAGTCTATGCAGTCAAGCTGGTTACCTAAGCTGGGTGAGTCTCACCCAGTGGTCGCCATGAACACCTGCCCCTTCTTTGCCTGTTAGATATGGTGGTAATCACAATGACAGTGTGACATCAGCAGCATCCCTCCACCCCCGCAACATTGATGGGGAAATTAGATGATGGACTTGAGCTAAGTTCAAACAGAAGGAGGCACTGGCCAGCTTCGGGGGTTGGGTGCTGCGGCGAAAATTTGAAGAGGCTACAAGTTACCATCGTGCACAGGGTATGAGGAGCAGGACATGACCACATGGTGCCAAGAAATGCGGAGGGGAAATGAGAAGTCAGACAAATGCCAGCAGCCAGGCTGCCATCTGAAGTGAAGACTGTCAGGAAGATTGGAGAGTGGAAGAGACTCGGGTACACGTGAAGGATTTTTCAGTTAAGAAAATAAGAGCCAGGCGTCGTGGCTCATGCCTTTAATCCCAGCACTGAAGAGGCAGAAGCAGGCGGATCTCTGTGAGTTTGAGGGTCTACAAAGTGAATTCCAGGACAGCCAGGCCAGGGCTATTACATAGAAAAACCCTGTCTCGAACCCCACCTCCCCCCCAAAAAAAATGTAAAAGAAGGAGGAGGAGGAGGGGCTGGTGAGATGGCTCAGAGGTTGAGAGCAATGACTGCTCTTCCAGAGGTCCTGAGTTCAATTCCCAGCAACCACATGGTAGCTCCCAACCATCTGTAATGGGATCTGATGCCCTCTTCTGGCATGCAGGTGTACATGCAGATAGAGCACACATACATAAAAAATACATAAATAAAATTTTAAAAAGAAAGAAAGAAAGAAAGAAACAAACAAACAAACAAACAAACAAACAAAGAACAGAAGAATCAGGGACTGGCAAGCTGGTTCACTGGGTAAAGACATTTGCCACTAAACTTGAGTTCCATTCCTAGTACTCACATGGAAAGAACTCACACACACACACACACACACACACACACACACACACACACACACACACATTGTGGCATGCAAGTGCTCAAATGTACAACACATACATATGCAATAGATAAATGTGGTATTGTTTGTTTTGGGTTTTTTGTTGTTGTTGTTGTTGTTTTGTTTTTTGGATGGAGGGCATGTTCTGACCGTACGGAAGTCTCGTAGTTTGGGCCTCTTTTAAGCACGTTCATGTCTCATTCCATCCTCTGGATACCCGCAAGACAGCTGAGACATATGTCACCATCACATTGCAAAGCGGAGATCTTATTGTTGCTTTATTTTAGGGAAAGAGCCGTCATGTTAGTAAGCTGGAGCCTTTCAAGAAAAACTGCTGTGGTTTTCAAAACAAGTATGCAAGACAAAATGTAACTGTGAGAAAACACAGTGTGTTCATTAAACACCAGGGAAAAGGAAACCATCTGAGAGGGTCTAGAGGAAAGAGAGGAGCCAGCCTTCCCAGAGTCAACCCCAGCTCCATCCCTTACCATCTGCAGATGACTGAGTTCCCCCTTTTTCTGCAGTGGCAATGACAGCTGGAACTCTCCTCATGAGGAGACTGACATGAGGCCTCCATGATTTAAAGGCATGAGGTACTTGGCACCCAGTAAAGCATACGTATTTCCATTATTTTAGTTATTTGTGAGCCCTGGCCTCAGAGTTTCTGTATCCAGTCTCCTCCACCTGGAGGGCCCATCCCCTTTGCTCTTCTCCTGTAGTCCCGGTGACTTCAGCCTTTTCCAGGACCTGGGAAAGAGTGGAGCATTTTGGGGTGGAGGGCTAGGAAAGCTGTCTCAGTGCTCCCAGACTGTGACTCCCAAGTTTTGAATAGAGCATCAGTTTCCAAACATATGATGTGATCATTTATCAACATCCAAACACTGGATTCACCAGACAAAGACTTAGAAAATTGACACATCCGTTTCAATCAAAGCAAATAAATGATAGGCTTGCCTTATTAGGATGCGGAAGCATTTTGTTTACATGGCCCAGAATTGCTTTCAGCAAAAATCAGCCAGCAGGTGGAATCGCTTCCATTTTAAACAGTGAGACTGTTGGAACAAGACAGGCATTTTTGAGTTACTCTCTTGGTCAAACCCCTGGAATTTGAAACCAATAGGGTTAAACTCAGCTGACTTCAAGCCACATCTTGGGTCGAGCTCCCCATTCTGTAGTTCGTCTTCAGACAGACCATCCTCATGCATATGCATGGTGCTATTGTTGACGCTGTTCCATCAGAGAATTCCTATGCCCTGGGAAAGCCTGAAATGGTTGGCGTCGGTGTGCACAGCCTTCTGTCAGGCTTACCCGTGAGGTTCTGGGCACTGGCTTGTTTTGTTTTTATTCTCTCCATAGCTGTGAAGACATTTCATCCCATGTTTGAGGTGAGTTTAATTGCCAATCGACTAGGTATTCAATATGATAAGGTATCTAAATCCTGAGTTTCCTCCTTTCATTAAAATGTAGATCCAATTTTCTCTTCCCTTAATGCCACATGCTGTTATTAAACCAAAATAATGGAAATAGTAAAAGCCAGATGTCTCTTCAGTCTCAGATTTGATACGGGGGCACAATTTCCTCTCCTCAAGCCTAATCTGCCAGTTATTTACTAACCCCATCCTTCGGAAGAATACACAATTTAAATGTAAATGCAATTTACATAGGGGAGCAGCTAGTAGATTCACAGTTTCAATTGCCAATAACGGTTTGCAAAGGGGCAAATCAGCCGAAGTGAAGACCAGCAGCTGTTAGTCTCAGGCTGAGTCATTCGCCGTCTCTGAGCTCTGTTCTGAAGCCACCTGCCTCAGAGCCTCAGCTACCAGGCAAAGGGTTAGAGCCATGACCTCAGGTATCCCAAACTGAATTTGTCACTCCTCCGGGAAGGTTGGGTGAGCATGGGTTTCAGTGAGCAAAGGCTGCTGCCATCACCTTTGAGAGCCAGAAGCGAGGAATTTCCCTCAACGAGTGTCGACCATCTCTTACAGCAGAGCCCACATGATGCTTGGCTCAAGTCAAGGAAAGGGAAAGGAGACCAAGAAAAAAAATCAAAGTATCATTGAAGAGCTCTGCATCTCAGTTTAGAGAAAAGAATACAGACCATTAAAATAAGTGTCAACAGGAGAGCCCCCAAAGTGTCATTCAGGCAGAGACTTCCAGAAACAGAGTGCTCTGTGACAAGGAGCCTGGGTGATAGCCAGGAGGGTGGTAAGTGAGAAGGAAAAACATTCAGGCTGTGTGGGGTCCAACTGTGGGGGATCTCGTGGGCTACAGTGAAGGGGCTTGGCCGTCAGGTACATTTAGAAGTTTCTAAGTGGGATGTGGCTCTGATGTCCTATGTAGATTAAACAGGATAACGGTAAGTGAAGGACGAGTGGGTAAAAAGTCTAGAAGCTATTTGAGGGGCGACCACAGGCGCCTGGAAAGGACGATCCTGGACAGGACACCTGAATGGACGTCTCTTCTGTTCTCTCAGAGAGGCTCCACCTGTTCCTGTCCCTTGTCTCAGAAGAGACCATACCCAGTGTGGTCTACACAAGCACGCACTTCAAAAGTGAGTCTGCACGTCTGCTCGACCTTGGCTACACCCTACTTGAAGGCTGCAGCGACGCAGATAATCCAGTCTCTTTTGTTTGGCTCTGGGATTAATTACACCTTTTAAAAATTTGCCTTCCTAATTAATCTTTCTTAGGCTAATATTAAAATTAACTAACAGTCTTGGAGCCCCTGCTAACTGGGCAGGGGAGAGGGGCAGAGGAGGGTAGAAGGTAAGATTGATGTCACTGAAATACACCTTGGGTCAACCCAGGAGGCGTGCTGGGGACTGACTATGCTGGCAGGGGTCTCTAAGGTTCCAGACTCCTGCCCCCCAGGCAGCCGAAGCATCTGGCATCAGGGTGTGGCTGAAGGTGAGATAGGGAGTGAGGTGGAGTGTCTGCTCCCAGGGAGCTCCCTGTACCAGGGAAAGGGAATAAAAAAAAAAAAGGCTGACCAGAATGGTGAGGGCCAGGAGAGGACTTCCTGTTAAGAGACATGGAAAGAGGAGGGAAAGTTACCAACAAATACATATGAAACAAAAGAGAAAGTCACATCATGGCCACTGTATAAACACAAAAGCAAATGTGCTTTTAACAAAGCATGTGCTGGAGCTACAGGGCCGGCTCACCGGCAAATAGCACTTGCTGCTCTTACAGAGGACCAGGGTTGTCTCCCAGCACCAACATAGAGACTTACAAACATCTGTAACTCCAGCCCCTGAGGATGCGATGCTCTCTTCTCACCTTTGAGGGCACCAGGCAAAACACATTAGACATAAAATAAAAATAAAAATAAATCCTTTTTTTTTTTAAGCATGTGAGCTTCCTTTGATATTTTGCTGCTGCTGCTGCTGCTGCTGCTGCTGCTGTTGTTGTTGTTGTTGTTGAGACGGAGATTTTCTGTGTAGCCCTGGCTGTCCTGGAACTCACTCTGTAGACCAGGCTGGCCTCATACTCACAGAGATCAGCCTGCCTCTGCCTCCAGAGTGCTGGGATTACAAGGGTATGCCACCACCGCCCGGCTGTTCCCTGGTGCTTTCAAACAAGGGTTCACTAACTAACCCAAGGAGTCCCCAGAGTTGATTAGTCGGCAGTCGGGACACAGAAAGGCAGCCAGCCCCAGCAACTCTAGTCAATGCTTTGCTTGTTGGACTCCACATAAATTGTGTTCTTCCGGGTGTATTTCATTAATTCTTTGAGAATGTCATGTGAGCATACAATGGATTTTGATCACATGCTCCCCTAACTCCTCCCAGATCCACCCCTCCCCCTCCACCCCTTCCTTCCTATCCTCTTCCTCCCCATATATTCATGGGGTGGGGCCATCCACTAGAGCATGGTTGACCTACCAGGGTCCACACTCTTAAAGAAAACAGACCCCTCCTCCAGAAGTCATCCAGTGTCAATAGCTCTTCAGCTAGGGGTGGTGCTTGTGAGCCTCTCCCACCTCCATGTTGATGATGGACTTGATCTTCTGCAGGCAATGCAGCTGCTGTGCTCATGAGTACCACGGTCCCATCCTGTGTAGAACAACTTGATGTTGTTGTTTTGTTTCCCTTTCCTGTTCTTCCCCATCCTCTCTTACAATCTTTCTGTCCCCTCATCCACAATGGACCCTGAGCTTTGGGAGAAGGGAGCATGATTTCGAAGTCCCACCTGTGGCCAAGTACTCCATAGACACCTTCCACACTTCGCTCAGGTGTGAGTCTCTGCATTGCCATCATCCACTGCACACAGAAACTTCTCTGATGATGCATGAGAGCTGTGCTAATCTACGGGCTATAGAGACAGGAATGTGGAGGGCAGTTTGATACCATGTCCATTTAGTAAAATAATAGCAGTAGGTTTACCCTGAGGCCAACGCGCTCCCAAGCTATTGATCCTCTCAGATTTACAGCTCCAAGTATGAGTTTCCTCTTGTGGAGTGGCCCTCAAATCCAATCAGAGGCAGCTGGCTATTCCCATAACACTCATATCACTATTGCACCCATGGCCCTATCTTGCCAGGTTTGTTGTTATTGTAGCTCACAGAGCACACAACTGAGTAAGACTGATGATTACCATCCCCCCAGTCATGTGCATAGCCCCTTCCAGTCCTATGGAAGCTAGCCAAAAGGGAGAAAGCGTCCTAGTCAATACCAGCTTGGTTTCTCCACATCCTGTGACCACCGTGGACGGTGTCTTCAGCAATAGGGTCTTCCCATCAAGTTCTAGTGGACAGCCAAGAGCAATGGCCTTAGCCTATACTAGGGGAGTTTACGGGAAACCCAGAAAATAGTGCACTCTGTGGAAAGATTTCACTGCCGCAGAGAGATAGGAAGGTACCCATCTACCCTGCTTTCCAAGCTACTCCTTAACAGTGAAATGGTTCTGGCCTCCTGGCCTGTCGAAAAGACAAATGAGGCAAGACTCTCATGCTGGTAAGTGATTGTCTTGGGGGTTCACAGCCCACAGCCAGAGATTTTTGGCACAAAGCACATGCAAGACATTTTAAAGAAGCTGTGATTAGAAGGGACGTCTACGATGGGGCTCTAGACTCCAAAGAGATGCCACTCTAGATATTCATGTTTTGTTTTGTTTTTGTTTTTTCGAGACAGGGTTTCTCTGTGTAACTTTGGTGCCTGTCCTGGATCTCGCTCTGTAGACCAGGCTGGCCTCGAACTTACAGAGATCTGCCTGGCTCTGCCTCCCACGTGCTGGGATTAAAGGCATGCGCCACCACCACCTGGCCTTTTTTCTCTTCTTTTCTTTCTTTTTTCTTTTCTTTCTTTCTTTTTTTTTTTAATTCAAATAAATAAGGAAATATGTAAGTAAAGACTCAGAGTTCATGGGCTGGGGACATAGCTCAGTGGAAAAGCTTCCTCTCTGAGGTCCTCAGCTCCACCCCCAGTGCATGCACATACACTTAGAAGGAGAGCCAAATCGCTGCTGATTATGCTCAGGGTGATTAGGAAAGCTTTCTGGAGGAGGTCAGAAAGCAGTAAGCGGGGCTGAGCATTCTACCTAAGGGCACATTGTGAATACAGGGTTGGCCCTGGAAGCAGCTTTAGAGAGGCCAATGGATGGGGTTGTGATCATTTGCAGAACACTCAAAGATTTCTGGAGAAGGTGACAGTCCCGGGTCTCTCCTGTTTCCATGGTCTTTCTATTATGGGGCCTGCTACTGATGATGGGAAGCACCTGGGGATGTCCAGAGGGCACGCTGGTGACAGCTGGGCAGCTGGGGTGAGTGATGGCAATACCCAGCAGGACAGAGCAGACAGAGAGCAGAGAGGGACATTTATGGGTCCCTCCGCCTCATCTCTTGTGACTCCATGACCAGCAGTGGAGGACTGCCAGGGTCTCCTTTGCTGGAGGGGTCACCAGAGGACCCTGGGACCCTGCTTTGGAGAAGTTAAGAACTTAGCCTTGAGTGATACAGCCTCGTTTACAACCTGGACCCTTTGTAACACTGTCTCTGTTATCACTCTCCCACCCTGTCACACTCAGCCAGGCACACTCCTCAAGGAGATAACATGTCTCAGGGGCTTGTCACAATCAGTGAATGCTCACTGGGAGGAAGGCACATCACTACCACGGCACTAGATCCTTGGTGAGAGGGGATGGACGCAGCTCCCCTCTCCCCTGCCTAGGAAATTCAAAGTTGCTCCTCCTCATTGTAAAAGCCAGCCCAGGCAGGGAGCTGCTTTCTCTGAGTGACATCAGAGAGAGAACACACTAGAGGAATGGGTTCATACCCCCAAGAAGCGCCTGGAGAAAACACCACCATTTGGTAAGAAACAGACCAAGGTATTGATGGCATTGTGGGACATGTACTCCTGTCTTTTAAACCCCAAGGGCACTTCAAGTAAGGATTGCCACAGACACAGAAAGACAGTAATAGCAGAGGCAAAAGAAATGAAGGCCCTGAACCTGGAGTAATGTGACGGGTCTCTGGTTGGACACTGTTCTCTAGAAACACACAAGTGCCCTCCCTAGTCAGTTCTGCAGTCACCAAAGGAAATGGAAACATCGGTTCCAGGAATCCTAGCCGCCCCTGGAACAGAGAAGCGGGGATGTTTCCCGAGCACTGCAAGGGTGGAAGGTGGCTGCGAGGCTGACTGGTAGGGCCCAATCTGCAGAAGGCCTCAGAGCACACCCAGGAGTTCTGTGGCTTTATTCTGAGACAATGAGAGAGAGCTACTGAAAGTTTTATGGAGGGCTTTTGTTTGTTCCCATGATTTTAAAACAACTGAAGCATATTTGGGGACGTAAATGACACTCACGTGTAATGAAGCCAACAAGTAGCCTTGCTTCAGTGGGTGTCAACATCTTGTCACCAAAGGGCTTTGGACAGAGGAATGACGTGATGATAGTTGCATTTGAGAAGGACACCTAGCTATTCTTTTTCTTTTTTGTTTTTTCCAGACAGGGTTTCCCTGTGTAGCTTTGTGCCTTTCCTGGAACTCACTCTGTAGCCCAGGCTGGCCTCGAACTCACAGAGATCCTACTGTCTCTGCCTCCCGAGTGCTGGGATTAAAGACGCGCGCCACGACTGCTCAACTGACACCTAGCTATTCTGAAGAGGATGATAAGGATGCTGCAGAGCTGGGTACATGGGTCATTAGGCTATAGTAGTCCATCAATTTATTTTTCAGTCATTTATTTGCTCAATAAATATTTCCTGAGTTTTACTACATACCTGCTGCTGTTCTTGTTGCTATGGATTCAAGTGTAAAGAAAGTCTGAGGTTCCTGCCCCCTGGAGCTTCCGGCTTAGGAGAAAGCAGACCAGCAAGCAAATGGAGTAAACTAGGTTTCATAGAGCAATGTGGAGACAGGATATTGGAGAGGAAGGGGTGGCCTGGGAGGATGATGCCTATGGTCCAGGACCGATGGCAAAGTCAGGGTGCCTAGGGCAGCACAGATAAAGAGCAGAGGGGCCCGGAGAGGCCAGGAGGGAAAGGACCCTCCCACTCAGGCAGCAGCAGGTGGGAGCAGTCCCCGGAGAGGGATGTGGGAGAAAGAGCCAATAGGAACTGGTGATGGATCCAAGGCAGGGTGGGGAGGTGCATGGACTCAGGTGTGTGCTTGAGTATCTCAGGAGATAGATGGGGTGCCTTTCATCACAACAGGGAAAGGAGGTTGTGGGGGAGGTTTAGACTCCCACAGGGCTTCCTCTTAACCCTTCACAGTGAGGTCCTGGCAAGGGAGGTCACTCTTACCTCTAACCCCAGGTCCCCAGTCAAGAAACCAGCTGCCACGCGTTGTCTGGCCCAGCAGTTACCACAGGCAATTCCAGATGTGTGCCCCCCCCCCCAGCTGAAACAAGAATACCTCTACCTCCCACCACCTAGAGCAGTCAGGATACTTTTAAAGAAGATTTTCTTGAGTCAGTTTCTGATGAAAATTGTATATAAGATTGCTTTACCCCTGAAACTCCTTAGTCCCCCTCCCCCCCTCCCTCTCTCTCTGTCCACATGCATGGAAGCCAGAGGTCAACCTCAGATGTCATTTCTCACTTCTTTTGTCTTCTGTCTTTTATGGAGCTCTGGCTGTCCTAGGACTTTCTCTGTAGACCAGGTTGGCCTCAAACCTACAAAGATTCGCCTGCCTCTGCCTCCTGAATGCTGGGATTACAGGTGTACACTACCATATCCAGATGTTTGAGTCAGGGTCTCTTTCTCTCTTTTGTTTGTTTTTAAATTTTTATTTATTTATTATGTATACAGTGATCTGCTTGCATATATCCCTGCAGGCCAGAAGAGGGCACCAGATCTCATTATAGATGGTTGTGAGCCACCATGTGGTTGCTGGGAATTACTCTTAACCTCTGAGCCCACTCCCAGACCCCTGTTTGTTTGGTTTTGTGAGACACGGTTTCTCTTCATAGCCCTGGCTGTCCTAGAACTCATTCTGTAGATCAGGCTGGCCTTGATCACAGAGATCTGCCTGCCTCTGCCTCTCAAGTGCTGGGATTAAAGGCGTGCACCACCACCTGGTTTGAGTTAGGGTCTCTTATTAGCCAGGAGCTCACCAGCTATACTAAGCTGGCTGGCCAAGGAACCTCAGAGTCTCTATATCCCCAGCACTGGGATTACAACCACACATATGTATCACCACTCCCAGTTTTTAAATGTGGATTCTGGGGATCAAACTCAGTTCCTCGTAAACTATCTTTACAATCCTCTTCTTAGGCGGGGTCTCACACTGTAGCCTAGCCTAACCTGAAAATCACAGGGTAGCCCAGCTGCATTCAAGCTCACAATAGTCCTCTACCTGTGTGTGTGTGTTTGTGTGTGTGTGTGTGTGTGTGTGTGTGTGTGTGTGTGTAATATATACATGCATTCATATGGGTGTGTGCACATGTAAGTGCAGGCACACATGCACATCTACTCACGTGTGTGGAGTCAGAAGTCAGCAGTTGATGTCTGGGGTCTTCTGGGGATTCTGGGAAAGAATATCAGAAGCCGTGTCTCTTCACATTATTTTTTAAATTTATTTATTTTTATTTTATGCATATGACTGTTTTGTCTGCATGTATGTAAATTTACTGTGTGTATGGCATGTGTGCCTTGTTCCCATGGAGGCCAGATGAGGACGGAACCAGAGTTTGAGACGGTTGTATGCTGACATGCTGGGAGTCACACACAGGTCCTCTGCAAGAGCGTCAAGCACTCTCAGGTGCCGAGCCATCTCTCCAGGCCTCTTTATTTTTTGAGACAGTCTCTCACTGAACCTGGAGTTCACCGACTCAGCCAGACTGATGGTCAATGGGGTCCAGGTACCTTCCTGTCTATGCTTCCCCTGTGCTGGGACCACAGACACAGGTGGCTTTTGCACAGGCACTGGGGATCTAAAGTCACGTTCTTATGTTTGCACTGCCATCCCTCAAGCCCTGTTTCATTTTTTTTTAATTATTTTTATTTTACAGGTATCGTGCTTTGCCCGCATGTCTATCTTGCCAGAAGAGGCCATCAAATTGTCTGCAATTGGAGTCACAGAGAGTTGAGCCACCATGTGGATTCTGAGATTCAAATTCCGGTCTCCAGATCCCTGTTGGTTTTTGAGACAGGGTATCACTACACAGTCCAGACTGGCCGGGACTTCTGTATCATCTTGCTTAGCCTTCTGAGCACTCCCCTGTAGTCAGGTGCCAACATGCTGGCCTTTCCTTCCTTCCTTCCTTCCTTCCTTCCTTCCTTCCTTCCTTTAAATATTTTTTTATGTGCATTGGTGTCTCGCCTGCATGTATATCTGTGTGAGGGGAGGGTGTTGGATCCCCTGGGACTGGAGCTACAAACTGTGAGCTGCCATGTGGGTGCTGGGAATTGAACCAGGGTCCTCTGAAAGGGCAGCCAGTGTTCTTAACCACTGAGCCATCTCTCCAGCTCTGATGCTGGCCTTTTTTAAAGGACAGATTACAAGAGGAAAGGGGTCCTCTGAAGCCATGTCAGTATCCCCTGCCATTCTGTGTCACGGCTTATGCTGCTGTCCCATTATGTCAGGAGGACAAGAATGCCAAGAATTAAAGGGAAAGGGAGTTTGCTGGGAGGCTATGGGTAGGCCTGGGCTGGAGAGAAGTCTAGAATCAGAACATGTTCTCAGCTCATGCTGTGACTGGCGTAGCAGACAGATTTATTAGAAGAGGGGGAAAAAAAGCGGCCTGTGATGATAGCTGGGACCATAAGGAGGCAGAGACAACCCCCCCTTCCCCCAACACAACCCAAATGGAAGATCAAGGAGAGGCGCCTGTCCCAGGAATCGGCCCTTCTGTTCTCTCTAGCCTGCTTTCCAGCCATTAACTGTCCTTGTTGCCGCACCTCGTTCTTGAAGGACATTTTTCTCAGCTGTCTATTTGGGTGTTTGTTGGGGGAGGGGGCATTTGGGGTCATTGTCTGCAAATGAATCCTGGACAGCAGGAGTGTGCTGCTCTGGCTCCTCTGCCTGTCATCTGTCACCCAGCCAGAGCAGCCTGCAGCTAGGCCTGGGACTGCCTAATGAAGACAGAGAGGTGGCTCTGACTGTGCACAGGTGTCGATTCCCCATTAGTGGAGGTGACATTCCGAAGCACTCCTCATTACAGAGCAGACATTGGACAGGGCTGGGACACATATTGATGGCAGCAGGGCCAGCCAGCGTCTGTCTCAAATCCCATGGCCCCTGAGGAGTGAGCAAGAGACAGAAGCATCTTGAGTGTCAAATCCACGGGCCCCTCTCTTTGCAGAGAAAAAACGAATTCTCGACAGGCCTGACATTGAGGAGCAAGACATTCTTTCTGCTACTTGCTGACCCAAGGGTCCTTAGCTTTGGGCCCACCCCAGTGCTGACCAGCCCATACAGAATTCATGTAGAGGAGATTTGCCCTCTTAGGAAGAGCTAATGGGGCCAGTGGTCGTGGGGCATGTCTGGTCCTGACCTTCAGGCTCCGCTATAGAGGCTTTCTTGGAGATGGAAATGGACCCACGTTGTAGCTAAGAGATCAGGGTTGCAGACATCTCACAGGTTGGGGGCTGTCAGGGACCAGGGCCGCATGGACAAGAGCAGAGGAAGTGAAAACCGGACAGACTTTCCTCTTGTCCTTGCAGCCGTGTGCGGTTGGTTCCTTTGGGACAGGCACGACCTGTCCATCATCTTGGAAATGCAGGAACTGGGTGTCCGCAGCTTCCAGAGCCAAGACTAAAGTGGCCATAAGAAGAGCTGCTACATGCACGCACACACCCCTCCAAACCCCAGGCGCCACCCTCCCTGGTCCCAGGCTCTGCGCACGCTCATTAGGCCGCCCCCGCACAGCTTGATTTTAAACTTGTAGCAGACGGGACTCGACTTAAAAATAACTATTTTGACAGTTGGGATGTAAATATGTGAGTGACGCGTGGGGCTGTTTTTCCTTCGTGCTTCCCCCATCCCCGGTGCCAATCCTAGCCCCTGCCCCGCGGAGGCTGAGATGACGAGAGCGCCTCTTGCAGGATACTAGGCGCACTGCAGCGGAAGAATTTGAATTTACCACACAGCATCACCTTGCCGCTGGAGGCAAATGTGTTTATGTACTATGTCTTCGTCTATTACCTGACAAAGGAGGTTGTCTAGACACTCTTGCTTTGGCTGTTGTTTTGAGATGGATCTTGCTAGTTACCACAAGCTGCCCTTGAATTCACAATCCTCCTGTGTCGGCCTCCCCAGCGCTGGGATTAGCAGACGTGCACAGCTATCCTCACACCCCCCATACCTATTTGTCCTCAGCTCAGTTTGACCTGCCTTTATTGAGTCTCTCTACACCGAGCACTGTGCTAGCTGCAGTGGAACAGATATGTAAGCCAGGAAAGCATCTGAGCATGTTACCTGATGGTCCTCACAAACGCTCAAAGGGCTGGCGTTACTGTCTGCCTTCTCCAGGTGAGTGGCAGAGATGTGGGACATGAAGTGACTTCAGTAGGCTGCCACAGCCAGTGGAACACTGAGATGGGACCTGAGCCTCATCCTCACCAACCTTGTGAAGGGAAGAGCAGCAGTCACTCTCTCCAGAGGGAGGGAACAGAATGGACAACATCAAGGTCTGTCTCTCTGAACACCAGTGTTTCATCTAAGAAAAAGCCAGGGCCATCGAGGACACTTTGGTGTGCCAACCTACTGTCTTGCTCCCTTTCTTGTCAGGCAATAGAGGGTAAGGGGGGGGGGAGTGTATGATGTCCTAGAGAGTTCCAAACTCTCTCTTTCAAAGAAGGGTGAGTGAAAGCAAGGAGGAAGCGGGCTAGAGAGTAAACACGTGTGTGTTCGGGTGTTGGTGGCCCAGCCACGTACAATTCTCAGAGCATGGTCATGCTCAGCGTCCAACCAGCTGGTCTGTGCCCCCTTCCCTGTGCACACAGTGTCTTATGCCCTTGGCTAAGTGTCCACTGATGTTCTCAGGTACTTTATGAGCACCATGTGCATGCATGTGCCTGAGAGGCCAGAAGAGGGTGTTGGATCCCCTGGAAGTTACAAGCAGATATGAGCTGCCTCCTGTGGGGGGCTGGGAACTGAACCCCGGGTCCTCTGCAAGGGCAACAAGTGTTCTTAATCACTACACCATCTCCCCAGCCCTGCTCTCGGGTTCTTTCTCTCCTTCCTAGCAAACCCTGTCCCAGAACTTCTGATGCAGTCACTACAGTCACTAATGCTGGAATAAATGTCTGTTAACCATCCCGCATTCACCTCCCTCCTGGATTCTAACCCGGTGGGGTCAAAGCTTTGTGTAAAAGCACCAAGGACAGGCCAAGAGGCAGATGGGGCAAGGAGAGGAACTTGGGAACAATCGGACCCGCTTGTGATGTAAGAGGTTCCCATAGCACCTGACGGCAAGATCCGGCTGCATTTTGCCTGTGCATCTGGCCTCCAAGGCTCAGCTCCATCCATCCCCTCCGAGAGGCCTCTCTGGCTCTCAAGCACTTTGCTTGAACTCTGCCTAGAGGATCTCGAATTCTTGGAGCCCTGTCCTGTTGCTTTCTGTCATATTGAAGCTTCTAAGGACTGGGGGCGCTGGCTGACTTCCCATTTCTCCTGCAGTGGCTCCCACAGCGCTCTGCTCAGGGTCAGGACTCAATACTGACTTAATGAATTCCATGGACAACAGCACACATTTCCTCAGGGTAAAAGCTGGGATGCAGACAACAGAAAAGCTGGGGCAGTCATGCAAGAAGACTCCTGAACCAAAAGCACAGGATGTAGGCCTGTTCCAGGCAAGCCTGGGAACACTTAGTGAATACTTTGTGCCAGGCATTAAGGAAACTGAGCTGGGAGAAGAGAGCCACCCTGGCCATGAACAGTCAATGCACTGCTGCACAAAAACCACACACCGTCTGTAATCCCCAGCTATCGGGAGACCCGAGTTAATCAACCCATCTACAGCTGTTCCTTCCTTACAGGAGACTGGCTTTGAGGTTAGGGCTGATGGCTCAGGCTCTCTGTCCCTTCTTAGGACCCCATTTCTTTACTGCAGTATGGAATCTCTGCACTGGCCCCTCAATCCAAGATTTCTTTTTTACAGCTCTATTGATACATAATGCATACCACCCGGTAACCTTTGTTATGAATGTGCCCCCATCTTTCTTTCCTTGCAAGATTGACAGTCGTGCATCCTGTCAATGGTTCTGAGAAGCCTAAGTAAAGATCTTCAGTTTATATTGAAGTAGCTGTAAGCCATGAGATCCTAGTGCAATTCTAAGCCACAGCCCCTTTGCCCACCCTTCCCAGCACCAGTCAGTGTGACCCACGAGTTCCCTGAGGTGCTAGGAGGCAGGAGGCTGGCTTCCCCTCAGTTTGCACATAGTACAAATAAGGCTCAGAGTACCAGAGCCTCAGGTGCCCCCCAGTGCCCCCCCAGCCCTCATCACCTGTGTACACACTCCTGACTTTACTACCCAGCTCCATTCTGTTTGACTTCTGCTGCTGTGTATTGTAGTGTGAAGCCAACGCGGATGCCCCACATGCCTTGACAACATAATTCACTCGCTGCAAAGGGACGTAATAAAGTGTGTTTATTACAGCAATTATCGGCACAGAATCTGCCAGCATGCTTTCCAGTGGCAACCAGAAAAGTGCTTACTCCAGATGCAGAGATGTCGGAAACCGTGCTTCTAGGGCCAAAATGAAACCAATGAGGCTTAGTAAATGGGTCTCAGTCACCCTAGGAAAAAGAACCGTTCAGGAGTCAACTCAACCGAAGCAGAGGTTAACAAGATATAGATTTGAGGTCCGTTGGGTTAAGATCTGGACCTGTTTCCAGGATGAAGGAATTGGGGGATATACATAGAATGTACCCCATAACCCAGCCACCCCACATGCTGAATTCACATCTCACCGATTGACATAGGAGCATATAGATGGAGACCATTAGCACCAATGATTCTCAGGGATTCCCTGCCACTGTGGTGGAACTCGGAACACAGGAAGACAATCAGAGGCGTTGGAGGAGAGGCAGAAGGAACAGCTAAGAAAGCCTCTCACTAAATGCTGCCTTCAAGAGCATCATTATGCTACAAAGTAAAGATGCAGCTCAGCAGAACACTTGTCCAGTGGTTCTGAGGCCTTGGGCTTTGACCCCAGCACCTTGCAGGGGTATGGAAGAGGGACCTCAATTTCCTGAAGGGAATATGGCTAAATTAGAGAGTCTGCTTTCTAGCCTGGGGAATATATGTTGTCCTGCTTTGGGCAAAATGACTAGACAAAGACATAGATGCATTTGTCCTAGCTCTTTGGTAGAGGGACAGAAGGGAAGTAATTTAAATTCCACAGCAACATCAAGTTATCTGACTGCTGTAACCAGCCAAACAGGGTTCTTTATATATTGCTTGTGCCAACAGGAGAGTCCTCAGAACACTGGGTGTCCCCAACAGAGGCAACAGTGTGCATTTTGGCTCACTGAGGAGACATCCAGACGGTGGTCACCCAGGTTGACCATAGTTCTGACCGCCTAGAAAACACAAAACTGGTTATTGAAGCCAGCAAACCAAATAGGTCCCCTTGGTTAAGGGATGACTCAAATGTGCCCCCTCTCCTCAGCATGCCTTTCTCTCCCTCCTTGGGCTTCTTTGAGAAGGTGCTACGCTGAAGGATGAGGGCAGAAGGCAGCTGGAACAGAGAAAGTCAGAGCTTTGAGCATCATGAACAACAGGATAAAAATAGCAGCGTTGCCATGGCAAGGGAGGCTGGGAGAGTCCTGAGGATGTGTCTAGGTCCTGCCATCTCCCCTGCTGGCATCCTTCCCGCCCCTCAGATGGAATGCAGGAATGAACTGAAGGAGGAGAGAGGCCCCAGCAGGGAAGGGAGCTGACCAGAAGCCCACTGGGAAAACTCGTGAACTTCAGACCCTGGGTGCTTCTGCCAGAGCCCAGACTGCCCAAGTTACAGGGCCCCTGGCTACTGAAATGTCTTCTTTGGTGTAAGGCTGTTCTGAGCAGCTCCTAGTTCCACACCCCCTGTGGACAGTCTGCTTTCCATGTGAGGTTCTGATCCCATAGGAACCTAGAAAAGGGGCCTATGCCGCAGTTCCAGCATGGTGGGCACTAACTACTCCAGAGTTGGCCTGGGGGACCAGAGGGTTTGTTCTGACAGACCAGGCACCCTGGTCCTGGGTCCTTTAGCAACATGTACTTTGAAGCTTTTAGGATCAGGTGGTGAGGGCTACGATTGTTCTTCCTGTGTGTTGAAGACACAGCAGGTTCATTCCTAGGGAAGACTCTAGTTCTTGGGGAGCTGACAGCCCAACCACTTGCCAGGCACAGCAGTAACCTTCAGGGTGAGTTAAGAGTAGCAGCTAGGAGACCCCTGAATGCAGCAGTCCGGACTCTCTCTCCTGGTGAAGGCCTGTCTTTGAAGCTGGGAACCAAGGGTCCGTTGCCAAGTTTCAGCCATGTCTGGCTACCTCCAATACAAGGTGCTCTTCATATTGGGTAGGGAAGGCAGGTGTGGGCCTCATCCGTGGGAGACAGGAAGCAGTTTCTGTGGTCAGGAGTCAGTCGAGGAAGCCCCAGGGGAATCGGGAAAACTGTAATCCCCACACAAACGGCACCAGTGCCTCCCACCCACTGCTGTACAAATCCCATCTGAGGAACGGGGAAGGATGGCTCCATCATCTTAGAGACGGGCAATGGGCAGCTACACAAAGTGAACCCAAGCAGATGTTAGGCCCTTCTGAATCTCTTCAGCATCTGTGCCGTAGAACAAAGATGGCAACAGTCATGGCCTACACAGGGCCTGATGTCCCAAGCCCTCACTGGAGGAACATTCTAGAAGCTGGGGCTGGGGCTGGGGCTTTCCCTCACACTCCACCGCTTCTCAGATCTGCCTGGTACTCTGACCCGCCCTCTTCACTATCCTATCCTCAGAATACATCCCCTTGGGGCACAGGACACCTGACACCCCACAAAGACCTGAACTCAAGAGTATATCGGTGCAATCCCTTTTATCGTTGAAGAACCTGTCCCAGAAATAAGGCCTGACTCATCCAAGGTCACAGGATCATTGGTACTCAAGCAAGGCCAGACCCCAGGAGACTGGCTTTTGGCTCAGGGCTCTTTGCATCTCATATATCTTTTTCAGTTAAATTATTGCTTTTTATTTTCATCTAAAAATTAACAACTTCTTTATATATTTCTATGGATCCATATACTACATTCAAAATGTCTACCTCCCCTAGGAGCGGAGAATGGAAATAACATTCTAATGAACTATTTTGAACCTAAGACAAGAAGCCCTTGGGGGTCCTGGGCCAGGGTCTTAGCGGGCATTCAAGTTCTAAAAACCTCAACAGCCACTTACATACACACACTTTCCACTGACTAGTTCCACAGCCCAAGAGGGGGAACGCAGAGCCCATCCTCTAGGGAAGATGAGCGCCGTGCTGTAAGAATCGAAGGTGTGCACACCTGCCTCACCCTAAGAGCAGAGGGCCACCTCAGTAGAGTCTAAAAAGACCCATGGGCTGGCCTTCCCTCAGGCAGAGTGAAGCAAACATTAAGCAGAAAACACAAAATTGACTGCGCCCAGCCAGACTGA